>NW_027421956.1:300000-495081 GCF_037893015.1 Macrotis lagotis
AAGGCTAAGGCACGACAACACAGGGCTAGGCAATGCAGGGCAAGGCAAGGTACGGGTAACGCAAGGCAAGGCACGGTCAGGCGAGGCAAGGCTAAGGCACGACAACGCAAGGCTAGGCAATGCACGGAAGGCAAGCAAAGAGTAACGGAACGCAAGGAAGGCAAGGGAAAGCAAGGGAAGGCAAGGTTAACGGAAGGAACGGCACGGCAAGGGGAAACAAGGCTAAGGCACGGCAACGCACGGCCAGGCAATGCAGGGCAAGGCAAGGAAATGGTAACGCAAGGCAAGGCACGGTTTGGGGAGGCAAGGCTAATGCACGACAACCCAATGCTAGGCAGTGCACGGCTGGGCAAGGAAAGAGTAACGGAAGGAAAGGAAGGCAAGGCAAAGCAAGGCAAGGCAAGTGTAACAAAAGGCAAGGCACGGCAAGGGGAAACAAGGCTAAGGAACGGCAACGCACGGCTAGGCAATGCACGGAAGGCAAGCAAAGAGTAACGGAAGGCAAGGAAGGCAAGGGAAAGGAAGGCAAGGCAAGGGTAACGGAAGGAACGGCACGGCAAGGGGAAACAAGGCAAAGGCACGGCAACGCACGGCTAGGCAATGCACGGCAAGGCAAGGAAATGGTAACGCAAGGCAAGGCACGGTGAGGCAAGGCAAGGCTGATGCACGACAAAGCACGGCTAGGCAATGCACGGCAAGGCAAGGAAAGGGTAACGCAAGGCAAGGCACGGTCAGGCGAGGCAAGGCTAAGGCACGACAACGCAAGGCTAGGCAATGCACGGAAGGCAAGCAAAGAGTAACGGAAGGCAAGGAAGGCAAGGGAAAGCAGGGGAAGGGAAGGGTAACGGAAGGAACGGCACGGTAAGGGGAAACAAGGCTAAGGCACAACAACGCAGGGCTAGGCAATGCACGGCAAGGCAAGGAAAGGGTAACGCAAGGGAAGGCACGGTCAGGCGAGGCAAGGGTAATGCACGACAACGCAAGGCTACGCAGTGCACGGCTAGGCAAGGAAAGAGTAACGGAAGGAAAGGAAGGCCAGGCAAAGCAAGGCAAGTCAAGTGTAACAAAAGGCACGGCACGGCAAGGGGAAACAAGGCTAAGGCACGGCAACGCAAGGCTAAGCAATGCACGGCCAGGCAAGGAAAGGGTAACGCAAGGCAAGGCACGGTAAGGCAAGGCGAGGCTAATGCACGACAACGCATGGCTAGGCAATGCACGGCAAGGCAAGGAAAGGGTAACGCAAGGCAAGGCACGGTTAGGCGACGCAAGGCTAAGGCACGACAGCGCAAGGCTAGGCTATGCACGAAAGGCAAGCAAAGAGTAACGGAAGGCAAGGAATGCAAGGCAAAGCAAGGCAAAGCAAGCAAGGCTATGGCAAGGTGAAACAAGGCTAAGGCACCACAACGCACGGCTAGGCAATGCACGGCCAGCCAAGGAAAAGGTAACGCAAGGCAAGGCACTCTCAGGCAAGGCAAGGCTAATGCACGACAGCGCAAGGCTAGGCAATGCACGGAAGGCAAGCAAAGAGTAACGGAAGGCAAGGAAGGCAAGGGAAAGCAAGGCAAGGCAAGGGTAACGGAAGGAACGGCACGGCAAGGGGAAACAAGGCTAAGGCACGGCAACGCACGGGTAGGCAATGCACGGCAAGGCAAGGAAAGGGTAACGCAAGGCAAGGCACGGTGAGGCAAGGCAAGGCTGATGCACGACAACGCACGGCTAGGCAATGCACGGCAAGGCAAGGAAAGGGTAACGCAAGGCAAGGCACGGTCAGGCGAGGCAAGGCTAAGGCACGACAACGCAAGGCTAGGCAATGCACGGAAGGCAAGCAAAGAGTAACGGAAGGCAAGGAAGGCAAGGGAAACCAAGGCAAGGCAAGGGTATCGGAAGGAACGGCTCGGCAAGGGGAAACAAGGCTAAGGCACGGCAACGCAGGGCTAGGCAATGCAGGGCAAGGCTAGGAAAGGGTAACGCAAGGCAAGGCACGGTTTGGGGAGGCAAGGCTAATGCACGACAACGCAAGGCTAAGCAATGCACGGGCAGGCAAGGAAAGGGTAACGCAAGGCAAGGCACGGTAAGGCAAGGCGAGGCTAATGCACGACAACGCACGGCTAGGCAATGCACGGCAAGGCAAGGAAAGGGTAACGCAAGGTAAGGCACGGTTAGGCGAGGCAAGGCTAAGGCACGACAACGCTAGGCTAGGCAATGCACGGAAGGGAAGCAAAGAGTAACGGAAGGCAAGGAATGCAAGGCAAAGCAAGGCAACGCAAGCAAGTCTATGGCAAGGTGAAAAAAGGCTAAGGCACGACAACGCAAGGCTAGGCAATGCACGGAAGGCAAGCAAAGAGTAACGGAAGGCAAGGAAGGCAAGGGAAAGCAAGGCAAAGCAAGCAAGGCTATGGCAAGGTGAAACAAGCCTAAGGCACCACAACGCAACGCTAGGCAATGCACGGCCAGCCAAGGAAAAGGTAACGCAAGGCAAGGCACTGTCAGGCGAGGCAAGGCTAAGGCACGACAACGCAAGGCTAGGCAATGCACGGAAGGAAAGCAAAGAGTAACGGAAGGCAAGGAATGCAAGGGAAAGCAGGGGAAGGCAAGGGTAACGAAAGGAACGTCACGGTAAGGGGAAACAAGGCTAAGGCACGACAACACAGGGCTAGGCAATGCAGGGCAAGGCAAGGTACGGGTAACGCAAGGCAAGGCACGGTCAGGCGAGGCAAGGCTAAGGCACGACAACGCAAGGCTAGGCAATGCACGGAAGGCAAGCAAAGAGTAACGGAACGCAAGGAAGGCAAGGGAAAGCAAGGGAAGGCAAGGTTAACGGAAGGAACGGCACGGCAAGGGGAAACAAGGCTAAGGCACGGCAACGCACGGCTAGGCAATGCAGGGCAAGGCAAGGAAATGGTAACGCAAGGCAAGGCACGGTTTGGGGAGGCAAGGCTAATGCACGACAACGCAAGGCTAGGCAGTGCACGGCTAGGCCAGGAAAGAGTAACGGATGGAAAGGAAGGCAAGGCAAAGCAAGGCAATGCAAGTGTAACAAAAGGCAAGGCACGGCAAGGGGAAACAAGGCTAAGGAAGGGCAACGCACGGCTAGGCAATGCACGGCCAGGCAAGGAAAGGGTAACGCAAGGCAAGGCGCGGTAAGGCAAGACAAGGCTAATGCACGACAACGCACGGGTAGGCAATGCACGGCAAGGCAAGGAAAGGGTAACGCAAGGCAAGGCACGGTCAGGCGAGGCAAGGCTAATGCACGACAACGCCAGGCTAGGCAATGCACGGAAGGCAAGCAAAGAGTAACGGAAGGCAAGGAAGGCAAGGGAAACCAAGGCAAGGCAAGGGTATCGGAAGGAACGGCTCGGCAAGGGGAAACAAGGCTAAGGCACGGCAACGCAGGTCTAGGCAATGCAGGGCAAGGCAAGGAAAGGGTAACGCAAGGCAAGGCACGGTTTGGGGAGGCAAGGCTAATGCACGACAACGCAAGGCTAGGCAATGCACGGAAGGCAAGCAAAGAGTAACGGAAGGCAAGGAATGCAATGCAAAGCAAGGCAACGCATGCAAGGCTATAGCAAGGTGAAAAAAGGCTAAGGCACGACCACGCAAGGCTAGGCAATGCACGGAAGGGAAGCAAAGAGTAACGGAAGGCAAGGAAGGCAAGGCAAAGCAAGGCAACGCAAGCAAGGCTATGGCAAGGTGAAAAAAGACTAAGACACGACAACGCAAGGCTAAGCAATGCACGGAAGGCAAGCAAAGAGTAACGGAAGGCAAGGAAGGCAAGGGAAAGCAAGGCAAGGCAAGGGTAACGGAAGGAACGGCACGGCAAGGGGAAACAAGACTAAGGCACGACAACGAACGGCTAGGCAATGCACTGCAAGGCAAGGAAAGGGTAACGCAAGGCAAGGCACGGTGAGGCAAGGCAAGGCTCATGCACGACAACGCAAGGGTAGGCAATTCACGGCAAGGCAAGGAAAGGGTAACGCAAGGCAAGGCACGGTCAGGCGAGGCAAGGCTAAGGCACGAAAACGCAAGGCTAGGCAATGCACGGAAGGCAAGCAAAGAGTAACGGAAGGCAAGGAAGGCAAGGGAAAGCAGGGGAAGGGAAGGGTAACGGAAGGAACGGCACGGTAAGGGGAAACAAGGCTAAGGCACAACAACGCAGGGCTAGGCAATGCACGGCAAGGCAAGGAAAGGGTAACGCAAGGGAAGGCACGGTCAGGCGAGGCAAGGGTAATGCACGACAACGCAAGGCTACGCAGTGCACGGCTAGGCAAGGAAAGAGTAACGGAAGGAAAGGAAGGCCAGGCAAAGCAAGGCAAGTCAAGTGTAACAAAAGGCACGGCACGGCAAGGGGAAACAAGGCTAAGGCACGGCAACGCAAGGCTAAGCAATGCACGGCCAGGCAAGGAAAGGGTAACGCAAGGCAAGGCACGGTAAGGCAAGGCGAGGCTAATGCACGACAACGCATGGCTAGGCAATGCACGGCAAGGCAAGGAAAGGGTAACGCAAGGCAAGGCACGGTTAGGCGAGGCAAGGCTAAGGCACGACAACGCAAGGCTAGGCAATGCAACGAAAGGCAAGCAAAGAGTAACGGAAGGCAAGGAATGCAAGGCAAAGCAAGGCAAAGCAAGCAGGGCTATGGCAAGGTGAAACAAGGCTAAGGCACCACAACGCACGGCTAGGCAATGCACGGCCAGCCAAGGAAAAGGTAACGCAAGGCAAGGCACTCTGAGGAAAGGCAAGGCTAATGCACGATAGCGCAAGGCCAGGCAATGCACGGAAGGCAAGCAACGAGTAACGGAAGGCAAGGAAGGCAAGGGAAAGCAAGGCAAGGCAAGGGTAACGGAAAGAACGGCACGGCAAGGGGAAACAAGGCTAAGGCACGGCAACGCACGGCTAGGCAATGCACGGCAAGGCAAGGAAAGGGTAACGCAAGGCAAGGCACGGTGAGGCAAGGCAAGGCTGATGCACGACAACGCACGGCTAGGCAATGCACGGCAAGGCAAGGAAAGGGTAACGCAAGGCAAGGCACGGTGAGGCAAGGCAAGGCTGATGCACGACAACGCACGGCTAGGCAATGCACGGCAAGGCAAGGAAAGGGTAACGCAAGGCAAGGCACGGTCAGGCGACGCAAGGCTAAGGCACGACAACGCAAGGCTAGGCAATGCACGGAAGGCAAGCAAAGAGTAACGGAAGGTAAGGAAGGCAAGGGAAACCAAGGCAAGGCAAGGGTAACGGAAGGAACGGCTCGGCAAGGGGAAACAAGGCTAAGGAACGGCAACGCAGGGCTAGGCAATGCACGGCAAGGCAAGGAAAGCGTATCGCAAGGCAAGGCACTGTCAGGCAAGGAAAAGCTAATGCACGACATCGCAAGGCTAGGCAGTGCACGGAAGGCAAGCAAAGAGTAACGGAAGGCAAGGAATGCAAGGGGCAAATGGCAAGGTGAAAAAAGGGACAACGCAAGGCTAGGCAATGCACAAGCAAAGAGTAACGGAAGGTAAGGAAGGCAAGGGAAACGGCAAGGCAAGGGTAACGGAAGGAACGGGAAACAAGGCTAAGGCACGACAACACAGGGCTAGGCAATGCAGGGCAAGGCAAGGTAAGGGTAACGCAAGGCAAGGCACGGTCAGGCGAGGCAAGGCTAAGGCACGACAACGCAAGGCTAGGCAATGCACGAAAGGCAAGCAAAGAGTAACGGAAGGCAAGGAAGGCAAGGCAAAGCAAGGCAACGCAAGCAAGGCTATGGCAAGGTGAAAAAAGACTAAGACACGACAACGCAAGGCTAGGCAATGCACGGAAGGCAAGCAAAGAGTAACGGAAGGCAAGGAAGGCAAGGGAAAGCAAGGCAAGTCAAGGGTAACGGAAGGAACGGCACGGCAAGCGGAAACAAGGCTAAGGCACGACAACGAACGGCTAGGCAATGCACTGCAAGGCAAGGAAAGGGTAACGCAAGGCAAGGCACGGTGAGGCAAGGAAAGGCTGATGCACGACAACGCAAGGCTAGGCAATTCACGGCAAGGGAAGGAAAGGGTAACGCAAGGCAAGGCACGGTCAGGCGAGGCAAGGCTAAGGCACGACAACGCAAGGCTAGGCAATGCACGGAAGGCAAGCAAAGAGTAACGGAAGGCAAGGAATGCAAGGCAAAGCAAGGCAAAGCAAGCAAGGCTATGGCAAGGTGAAACAAGGCTAAGGCACCACAACGCACGGCGAGGCAATGCACGGAAGGCAAGCAAAGAGTAACGGAATGGAAGGAAGGCAAGGCAAAGCAAGGCAAAGCAAGCAAGGCTATGGCAAGTTGAAACAAGGCTAAGGCACCACAACGCAACGCTAGGCAATGCACGGCCAGCCAAGGAAAAGGTAACGCAAGGCAAGGCACTGTCAGGCGAGGCAAGGCTAAGGCACGACAACGCAAGGCTAGGCAATGCACGGAAGGAAAGCAAAGAGTAACGGAAGGCAAGGAATGCAAGGGAAAGCAGGGGAAGGCAAGGGTAACGAAAGGAACGTCACGGTAAGGGGAAACAAGGCTAAGGCACGACAACACAGGGCTAGGCAATGCAGGGCAAGGCAAGGTACGGGTAACGCAAGGCAAGGCACGGTCAGGCGAGGCAAGGCTAAGGCACGACAACGCAAGGCTAGGCAATGCACGGAAGGAAAGCAAAGAGTAACGGAAGGCAAGGAATGCAAGGGAAAGCAGGGGAAGGCAAGGGTAACGAAAGGAACGTCACGGTAAGGGGAAACAAGGCTAAGGCACGACAACACAGGGCTAGGCAATGCAGGGCAAGGCAAGGTACGGGTAACGCAAGGCAAGGCACGGTCAGGCGAGGCAAGGCTAAGGCACGACAACGCAAGGCTAGGCAATGCACGGAAGGCAAGCAAAGAGTAGCGGAACGCAAGGAAGGCAAGGGAAAGCAAGGGAAGGCAAGGTTAACGGAAGGAACGGCACGGCAAGGGGAAACAAGGCTAAGGCACGGCAACGCACGGCTAGGCAATGCAGGGCAAGGCAAGGAAATGGTAACGCAAGGCAAGGCACGGTTTGGGGAGGCAAGGCTAATGCATGACAACCCAATGCTAGGCAGTGCACGGCTGGGCAAGGAAAGAGTAACGGAAGGAAAGGAAGGCAAGGCAAAGCAAGGCAAGGCAAGTGTAACAAAAGGCAAGGCACGGAAAGGGGAAACAAGGCTAAGGAACGGCAACGCACGGCTAGGCAATGCACGGAAGGCAAGCAAAGAGTAACGGAAGGCAAGGAAGGCAAGGGAAAGCAAGGCAAGGCAAGGGTAACGGAAGGAACGGCACGGCAAGGGGAAACAAGGCAAAGGCACGGCAACGCACGGCTAGGCAATGCACGGCAAGGCAAGGAAAGGGTAACGCAAGGCAAGGCACGGTGAGGCAAGGCAAGGCTGATGCACGACAAAGCACGGCTAGGCAATGCACGGCAAGGCAAGGAAAGGGTAACGCAAGGCAAGGCACGGTCAGGCGAGGCAAGGCTAAGGCACGACAACGCAAGGCTAGGCAATGCACGGAAGGCAAGCAAAGAGTAACGGAAGGCAAGGAAGGCAAGGGAAAGCAGGGGAAGGGAAGGGTAACGGAAGGAACGGCACGGTAAGGGGAAACAAGGCTAAGGCACAACAACGCAGGGCTATGCAATGCACGGCAAGGCAAGGAAAGGGTAACGCAAGGGAAGGCACGGTCAGGCGAGGCAAGGGTAATGCACGACAACGCAAGGCTACGCAGTGCACGGCTAGGCAAGGAAAGAGTAACGGAAGGAAAGGAAGGCCAGGCAAAGCAAGGCAAGTCAAGTGTAACAAAAGGCACGGCACGGCAAGGGGAAACAAGGCTAAGGCACGGCAACGCAAGGCTAAGCAATGCACGGCCAGGAAGGAAAGGGTAACGCAAGGCAAGGCACGGTAAGGCAAGGCGAGGCTAATGCACGACAACGCATGGCTAGGCAATGCACGGCAAGGCAAGCAAAGAGTAACGGAAGGCAAGGAATGCAAGACAAAGCAAGGCAAAGCAAGCAAGGCTATGGCAAGGTGAAACAAGGCTAAGGCACCACAACGCACGGCTAGGCAATGCACGGCCAGCCAAGGAAAAGGTAACGCAAGGCAAGGCACTCTCAGGCAAGGCAAGGCTAATGCACGACAGCGCAAGGCTAGGCAATGCACGGAAGGCAAGCAAAGAGTAACGGAAGGCAAGGAAGGCAAGGGAAAGCAAGGCAAGGCAAGGGTAACGGAAGGAACGGCACGGCAAGGGGAAACAAGGCTAAGGCACGGCAACGCACGGCTAGGCAATGCACGGCAAGGCAAGGAAAGGGTAACGCAAGGCAAGGCACGGTGAGGCAAGGCAAGGCTGATGCACGACAACGCACGGCTAGGCAATGCACGGCAAGGCAAGGAAAGGGTAACGCAAGGCAAGGCACGGTCAGGCGAGGCAAGGCTAAGGCACGACAACGCAAGGCTAGGCAATGCACGGAAGGCAAGCAAAGAGTAACGGAAGGCAAGGAAGGCAAGGGAAACCAAGGCAAGGCAAGGGTATCGGAAGGAACGGCTCGGCAAGGGGAAACAAGGCTAAGGCACGGCAACGCAGGGCTAGGCAATGCAGGGCAAGGCAAGGAAAGGGTAACGCAAGGCAAGGCACGGTTTGGGGAGGCAAGGCTAATGCACGACAACGCAAGGCTAAGCAATGCACGGGCAGGCAAGGAAAGGGTAACGCAAGGCAAGGCACGGTAAGGCAAGGCGAGGCTAATGCACGACAACGCACGGCTACGCAATGCACGGCAAGGCAAGGAAAGGGTAACGCAAGGTAAGGCACGGTTAGGCGAGGCAAGGCTAAGGCACGACAACGCTAGGCTAGGCAATGCACGGAAGGCAAGCAAAGAGTAACGGAAGGCAAGGAATGCAAGGCAAAGCAAGGCAACGCAAGCAAGTCTATGGCAAGGTGAAAAAAGGCTAAGGCACGACAACGCAAGGCTAGGCAATGCACGGAAGGCAAGCAAAGAGTAACGGAAGGCAAGGAAGGCAAGGCAAAGCAAGGCAAAGCAAGCAAGGCTATGGCAAGGTGAAACAAGCCTAAGGCACCACAACGCAACGCTAGGCAATGCACGGCCAGCCAAGGAAAAGGTAACGCAAGGCAAGGCACTGTCAGGCGAGGCAAGGCTAAGGCACGACAACGCAAGGCTAGGCAATGCACGGAAGGAAAGCAAAGAGTAACGGAAGGCAAGGAATGCAAGGGAAAGCAGGGGAAGGCAAGGGTAACGAAAGGAACGTCACGGTAAGGGGAAACAAGGCTAAGGCACGACAACACAGGGCTAGGCAATGCAGGGCAAGGCAAGGTACGGGTAACGCAAGGCAAGGCACGGTCAGGCGAGGCAAGGCTAAGGCACGACAACGCAAGGCTAGGCAATGCACGGAAGGCAAGCAAAGAGTAACGGAACGCAAGGAAGGCAAGGGAAAGCAAGGGAAGGCAAGGTTAACGGAAGGAACGGCACGGCAAGGGGAAACAAGGCTAAGGCACGGCAACGCACGGCTAGGCAATGCAGGGCAAGGCAAGGAAATGGTAACGCAAGGCAAGGCACGGTTTGGGGAGGCAAGGCTAATGCACGACAACGCAAGGCTAGGCAGTGCACGGCTAGGCCAGGAAAGAGTAACGGAAGGAAAGGAAGGCAAGGCAAAGCAAGGCAATGCAAGTATAACAAAAGGCAAGGCACGGCAAGGGGAAACAAGGCTAAGGAACGGCAACGCACGGCTAGGCAATGCACGGCCAGGCAAGGAAAGGGTAACGCAAGGCAAGGCGCGGTAAGGCAAGACAAGGCTAATGCACGACAACGCACGGGTAGGCAATGCACGGCAAGGCAAGGAAAGGGTAACGCAAGGCAAGGCACGGTCAGGCGAGGCAAGGCTAATGCACGACAACGCCAGGCTAGGCAATGCACGGAAGGCAAGCAAAGAGTAACGGAAGGCAAGGAAGGCAAGGGAAACCAAGGCCAGGCAAGGGTATCGGAAGGAACGGCTCGGCAAGGGGAAACAAGGCTAAGGCACGGCAACGCAGGTCTAGGCAATGCAGGGCAAGGCAAGGAAAGGGTAACGCAAGGCAAGGCACGGTTTGGGGAGGCAAGGCTAATGCACGACAACGCAAGGCTAGGCAATGCACGGAAGGCAAGCAAAGAGTAACGGAAGGCAAGGAATGCAATGCAAAGCAAGGCAACGCATGCAAGGCTATAGCAAGGTGAAAAAAGGCTAAGGCACGACCACGCAAGGCTAGGCAATGCACGGAAGGGAAGCAAAGAGTAACGGAAGGCAAGGAAGGCAAGGCAAAGCAAGGCAACGCAAGCAAGGCTATGGCAAGGTGAAAAAAGACTAAGACACGACAACGCAAGGCTAGGCAATGCACGGAAGGCAAGCAAAGAGTAACGGAAGGCAAGGAAGGCAAGGGAAAGCAAGGCAAGGCAAGGGTAACGGAAGGAACGGCACGGCAAGGGGAAACAAGACTAAGGCACGACAACGAACGGCTAGGCAATGCACTGCAAGGCAAGGAAAGGGTAACGCAAGGCAAGGCACGGTCAGGCGAGGCAAGGCTAATGCACGACAACGCAAGGGTAGGCAATTCACGGCAAGGCAAGGAAAGGGTAACGCAAGGCAAGGCACGGTCAGGCGAGGCAAGGCTAAGGCACGAAAACGCAAGGCTAGGCAATGCACGGGAGGCAAGCAAAGAGGAACGGAACGCAAGGAAGGCAAGGGAATGCAAGGCAAGGCAAGGTTAACGGAAGGAACGGCACGGCAAGGGGAAACAAGGCTAAGGCACGGTAACGCACGGCTAGGCAATGCAGGGCAAGGCAAGGAAATGGTAACGCAAGGCAAGGCACGGTTTGGGGAGGCAAGGCTAATGCACGACAACGCAAGGATAGGCAGTGCACGGCTAGGTAAGGAAAGAGTAACGGAAGGAAAGGAAGGCAAGGCAAAGCAAGGCAAGGCAAGTGCAACAAAAGGCAAGGCACGGCAAGCGGAAACAAGGCTAAGGAACGGCAACGCACGTCTAGGCAATGCACGGCCAGGCAAGGAAAGGGTAACGCAAGGCAAGGCACGGTAAGGCCAGAAAAGGCTAATGCACGACAACGCACGGGTAGGCAATCCACGGCAAGGCAAGGAAAGGGTAACGCAAGGCAAGGCACGGTCAGGCGAGGCAAGGCTAATGCACGACAACGCAAGGCTAGGCAATGCACGGAAGGCAAGCAAAGAGTAACGGAAGGCAAGGAAGGCAAGGGAAACCAAGGCAGGGCAAGGGTAACGGACGGAACGGCTCGGCAAGGGGAAACAAGGCTAAGGCACGGCAACGCAGGGCTAGGCAATGCACGGCAAGGCAAGGAAAGGGTAACGCAAGGCAAGGCACTGTCAGGCGAGGCAAAGCTAATGCACGACATCGCAAGGCTAGGCAGTGCACGGCTAGGCAGTGCACGGCTAGGCAAGGAAAGAGTAATGGAAGGAAAGGAAGGCAAGGCAAAGCATGGCAAGGCAAGTGTAACAACAGGCACGGCACGGAAAGGGGAAAAAAGGCTAAGGCACGACAACGCAAGGCTAGGCAATGCAGGGCAAGGCAAGGAAAGGGTAACGCAAGGCAAGGCACGGTGAGGCAAGGCAAGGCTGCTGCACGACAACGCACGGCTAGGCAATGCACGGCAAGGCAAGGAAAGGGTAACGCAAGGCAAGGCACGGTTAGGCGAGGCAAGGCTAAGGCACGACAACGCAAGGCTAGGCAATGCACGGAAGGCAAGCAAAGAGTAACGGAAGGCAAGGAAGGCAAGGGAAAGCAAGACAAGGGAAGGGTAACGGAAGGAACGGCACGGCAAGGGGAAACAAGGCTAAGGCACGGCAACGCACGTCTAGGCAATGCACGGCAAGGCAAGGAAAGGGTAACGCAAGGCAAGGCACGGTGAGGCAAGGCAAGGCTGATGCACGACAAAGCACGGCTAGGCAATGCACGGCAAGGCAAGGAAAGGGTAACGCAAGGCAAGGCACGGTCATTCCAGGCAAGGCTAAGGCACGACAACGCAAGGCTAGGCAATGCACGGAAGGCAAGCAAAGAGTAACGGAAGGCAAGGAAGGCAAGGGAAAGCAGGGGAAGGGAAGGGTAACGGAAGGAACGGCACGGTAAGGGGAAACAAGGCTAAGGCACGACAACGCAGGGCTAGGCAATGCACAGCAAGGCAAGGAAAGGATAACGCAAGGGAAGGCACGGTCAGGCGAGGCAAGGGTAATGCACGACAACGCAAGGCTACGCAGTGCACGGCTAGGCAAGGAAAGAGTAACGGAAGGAAAGGAAGGCCAGGCACAGCAAGGCCAGGCAAGTGTAACAAAAGGCACGGCACGGCAAGTGGAAAGAAGGCTAAGGCACGGCAACGCAAGGCTAAGCAATGCACGGCCAGGCAAGGAAAGGGTAACGCAAGGGAAGGCACGGTAAGGCAAGGCGAGGATAATGCACGACAACGCACGGCTAGGCAATGCACGGCAAGGCAAGGAAAGGGTAACGCAAGGCAAGGCACGGTTAGGCGAGGCAAGGCTAAGGCACGACAACGCAAGGCTAGGCAATGCACGGAAGGCAAGCAAAGAGTAACGGAAGGCAAGGAATGCAAGGCAAAGCAAGGCAAAGCAAGCAGGGCTATGGCAAGGTGAAACAAGGCTAAGGCACCACAACGCACGGCTAGGCAATGCACGGCCAGCCAAGGAAAAGGTAACGCAAGGCTAGGCACTCTGAGGAAAGGCAAGGCTAATGCACGATAGCGCAAGGCCAGGCAATGCACGGAAGGCAAGCAACGAGTAACGGAAGGCAAGGAAGGCAAGGGAAAGCAAGGCAAGGCAAGGGTAACGGAAAGAACGGCACGGCAAGGGGAAACAAGGCTAAGGCACGGCAAGGCACGGCTAGGCAATGCACGGCAAGGCAAAGAAAGGGTAACGCAAGGCAAGGCACGGTGAGGCAAGGCAAGGCTGATGCACGACAACGCACGGCTAGGCAATGCACGGCAAGGCAAGGAAAGGGTAACGCAAGGCAAGGCACGGTCAGGCGACGCAAGGCTAAGGCACGACAACGCAAGGCTAGGCAATGCACGGAAGGCAAGCAAAGAGTAACGGAAGGTAAGGAAGGCAAGGGAAACCAAGGCAAGGCAAGGGTTACGGAAGGAACGGCTCGGCAAGGGGAAACAAGGCTAAGGAACGGCAACGCAGGGCTAGGCAATGCACGGCAAGGCAAGGAAAGCGTATCGCAAGGCAAGGCACTGTCAGGCAAGGGAAAGCTAATGCACGACATCGCAAGGCTAGGCAGTGCACGGAAGGCAAGCAAAGAGTAACGTAAGGCAAGGAATGCAAGGGAAAGCAGGGGAAGGCAAGGGTAACGAAAGGAACGGCACGGTAAGGGGTAACAAGGCTAAGGCACGACAACACAGGGCTAGGCAATGCAGGGCAAGGCAAGGTAAGGGTAACGCAAGGCAAGGCACGGTCAGGCGAGGCAAGGCTAAGGCACGACAACGCAAGGCTAGGCAATGCACGGAAGGCAAGCAAAGAGTAACGGAACGCAAGGAAGGCAAGGGAAAGCAAGGCAAGGCAAGGTTAACGGAAGGAACGGCACGGCAAGGGGAAACAAGGCTAAGGCACGGTAACGCACGGCTAGGCAATGCAGGGCAAGGCAAGGAAATGGTAACGCAAGGCAAGGCACGGTTTGGGGAGGCAAGGCTAATGCACGACAACGCAAGGCTAGGCAGTGCACGGCTAGGCAAGGAACGAGTAACGGAAGGAAAGGAAAGGAAGGCAAAGCATGGCAAGTCAAGTGTAACAACAGGCACGGCACGGCAAGGGGAAACAAGGCTAAGGCACGACAACGCAAGGCTAGGCAATGCACGGATGGCAAGCAAAGAGTAACGGAAGGCAAGGAATGCAAAGGAAAGCAGGGGAAGGCAAGGGTAACGAAAGGAACGGCACGGTAAGGGGAAACAAGGCTAAGGCACAACAACGCAGGGCTAGGCAATGCACGGCAAGGCAAGGAAAGGGTAACGCAAGGGAAGGCACGGTCAGGCGAGGCAAGGGTAATGCACGACAACGCAAGGCTACGCAGTGCACGGCTAGGCAAGGAAAGAGTAACGGAAGGAAAGGAAGGCCAGGCAAAGCAAGGCAAGTCAAGTGTAACAAAAGGCACGGCACGGCAAGGGGAAACAAGGCTAAGGAACGGCAACGCACGGCTAGGAAATGCAAGGCCAGGCAAGGAAAGGGTAACGCAAGCAAGGCACGGTTTGGGGAGGCAAGGATAATGCACGACAACGCAAAGCTAGGCAATGCACGGAAGGCAAGCAAAGAGTAACGGAAGGCAAGGAAGGCAAGGGAAAGCAAGGCAAGGCAAGGGTAACGGAAGGAACGGCACGGCAAGGGGAAACAAGGCTAAGGCACGGCAACGGACAGCTAGGCAATGCACGGCAAGGTAAGGAAAGGGTAACGCAAGGCAAGGCACGGTGAGGCAAGGCAAGGCTAATGCACGACAACGCAAGGCTAGGCAGTGCACGGCAAGGCAAGGAAAGGGTAACGCCAGGCAAGGCACGGTCAGGCGAGGCAAGGTTAATGCACGACAACGCAAGGCTAGGCAATGCACGGAAGGCAAGCAAAGAGTAACGGAAGGCAAGGAAGGCAAGGGAAACCAAGGCAAGGCAAGGGTAACGGAAGGAAAGGCTCGGCAAGGGGAAACAATGCTAAGGCACGGCAACGCAGGGCTAGGCAATGCACGGCAAGGCAAGGAAAGGGTAACGCAAGGCCAGGCACGGTTTGGGGAGGCAAGGCTAATGCACGACAACGCAAGGCTAGGCAGTGCACGGCTAGGCAAGGAACGAGTAACGGAAGGCAAAGAAGGCAAGGGAAAGCAAGGCAAGGCAAGGGTAACGGAAGGAACGGCAAGGCAAGGGGAAACAAGGCTAAGGCACGGCAACGCACGGCTAGGCAATGCACGGCAAGGCAAGGAAAGGGTAACGCAAGGCAAGGCACGGTGAGGCAAGGCAAGGCTGATGCACGACAACGCACGGCTAGGCAATGCACGGAAGGCAAGCAAAGAGTAACGGAAGGCAAGGAAGGCAAGGGAAACCAAGGCAAGGCAAGGGTAACGGAAGGAACGGCTCGGCAAGGGGAAACAAGGCTAAGGCACGGCAACGCAGGGCTAGGCAATGCACGGCAAGGAAAGGAAAGGGTAACGCAAGGCAAGGCACTGTCAGGCGAGGCAAAGCTAATGCACGACATCGCAAGGCTAGGCAGTGCACGGCTAGGCAAGGAAAGAGTAACGGAAGGAAAGGAAGGCAAGGCAAAGCATGGCAAGGCAAGTGTAACAACAGGCACGGCACGGCAAGGGGAAACAAGGCTAAGGCACGACAACGCAAGGCTAGGCAATGCACGGAAGGCAAGCAAAGAGTGACGGAAGGCAAGGAATGCAAAGGAAAGCAGGTTAAGGCAAGGGTACCGAAAGGAACGGCACCTTAAGGGGAAACAAGGCTAAGGCACGACAACACAGGGCTAGGTAATGCAGGGCAAGGCAAGGAAAGGGAAACGCAAGGCAAGGCACGGTCAGGCGAGGCAAGGCTAAGGCACGACAACGCAAGGCTAGGCAATGCATGGCAAGGCAAGGAAAGGGTAACGCAAGGCAAGGCACGGTCAGGCGAGGCAAGCGTAATGCACGACAACGCAAGGCTACGCAGTGCACGGCTAGGCAAGGAAAGAGTAACGGAAGGAAAGGAAGGCAAGGCAAAGCAAGGCAAGGAAAGTGTAACAAAAGGCACGGCACGGCAAGGGGAAACAAGGCTAAGGCACGGCAACGCAAGGCTAAGCAATGCACGGCCAGAGAAGGAAAGGGTAACGCAAGGCAAGGCACGGTAAGGCAAGGCGACGCGAATGCACGACCACGCACGGCTAGGCAATGCACGGCAAGGCAAGGAAAGGGTAACGCAAGGCAAGGCACGGTTAGGCGAGGCAAGGCTAAGGCACGACAACGCAAGGCTAGGCAATGCACGGAAGGGAAGCAAAGAGTAACGGAAGGCAAGGAATGCAAGGCAAAGCAAGGCAAAGCAAGCAAGGCTATGGCAAGGTGAAACAAGGCTAAGGCACCACAACGCACGGCGAGGCAATGCACGGAAGGCAAGCAAAGAGTAACGGAATGGAAGGAAGGCAAGGCAAAGCAAGGCAAAGCAAGCAAGGCTATGGCAAGGTGAAACAAGGCTAAGGCACCACAACGCAACGCTAGGCAATGCACGGCCAGCCAAGGAAAAGGTAACGCAAGGCAAGGCACTGTCAGGCGAGGCAAGGCTAAGGCACGACAACGCAAGGCTAGGCAATGCACGGAAGGAAAGCAAAGAGTAACGGAAGGCGGGGAATGCAAGGGAAAGCAAGGGAAGGCAAGGGTAACGAAAGGAACGTCACGGTAAGGGGAAACAAGGCTAAGGCACGACAACACAGGGCTAGGCAATGCAGGGCAAGGCAAGGTACGGGTAACGCAAGGCAAGGCACGGTCAGGCGAGGCAAGGCTAAGGCACGACAACGCAAGGCTAGGCAATGCACGGAAGGCAAGCAAAGAGTAACGGAACGCAAGGAATGCAAGGGAAAGCAAGGGAAGGCAAGGTTAACGGAAGGAACGGCACGGCAAGGGGAAACAAGGCTAAGGCACGGCAACGCACGGCTAGGCAATGCAGGGCAAGGCAAGGAAATGGTAACGCAAGGCAAGGCACGGTTTGGGGAGGCAAGGCTAATGCACGACAACCCAAGGCTAGGCAGTGCACGGCTGGGCAACGAAAGAGTAACGGAATGAAAGGAAGGCAAGGCAAAGCAAGGCAAGGCAAGTGTAACAAAAGGCAAGGCACGGCAAGGGGAAACAAGGCTACGGAACGGCAACGCAAGGCTAGGCAATGCACGGAAGGCAAGCAAAGAGTGACGGAAGGCAAGGAATGCAAGGCAAAGCAAGGCAAAGCAAGCAAGGCTATGGCAAGGTGAAACAAGGCTAAGGCACCACAACGCACGGCTAGGCAATGCACGGCCAGCCAAGGAAAAGGTAACGCAAGGCAAGGCACTCTCAGGCAAGGCAAGGCTAATGCACGACAGCGCAAGGCTAGGCAATGCACGGAAGGCAAGCAAATAGTAACGGAAGGCAAGGAAGGCAAGGGAAAGCAAGGCAAGGCAATGGTAACGGAAGGAACGGCACGGCAAGGGGAAACAAGGCTAAGGCACGGCAACGCACGGCTAGGCAATGCACGGCAAGGCAAGGAAAGGGTAACGCAAGGCAAGGCACGGTGAGGCAAGGCAAGGCTGATGCACGACAACGCACGGCTAGGCAATGCACGGCAAGGCAAGGAAAGGGTAACGCAAGGCAAGGCACGGTCAGGCGAGGCAAGGCTAAGGCATGACAACGCAAGGCTAGGCAATGCACGGAAGGCAAGCAAAGAGTAACGGAAGGCAAGGAAGGCAAGGGAAACCAAGGCAAGGCAAGGGTATCGGAAGGAACGGCTCGGCAAGGGGAAACAAGGCTAAGGCAAGGCAACGCAGGGCTAGGCAATGCAGGGCAAGGCAAGGAAAGGGTAACGCAAGGCAAGGCACGGTCAGGCGAGGCAAGGCTAATGCACGAAAACGCAAGGCTAAGCAATGCACGGGCAGGCAAGGAAAGGGTAACGCAAGGCAAGGCACGGTAAGGCAAGACAAGGCTAATGCACGACAACGCACGCGTAGGCAATGCACGGCAAGGCAAGGAAAGGGTAACGCAAGGCAAGGCACGGTCAGGCGAGGCAAGGCTAATGCACGACAACGCCAGGCTAGGCAATGCACGGAAGGCAAGCAAAGAGTAACGGAAGGCAAGGAAGGCAAGGGAAACCAAGGCAAGGCAAGGGTATCGGAAGGAACGGCTCGGCAAGGGGAAACAAGGCTAAGGCACGGCAACGCAGGTCTAGGCAATGCAGGGCAAGGCAAGGAAAGGGTAACGCAAGGCAAGGCACGGTTTGGGGAGGCAAGGCTAATGCACGACAACGCAAGGCTAGGCAATGCACGGAAGGCAAGCAAAGAGTAACGGAAGGCAAGGAATGCAATGCAAAGCAAGGCAACGCATGCAAGGCTATAGCAAGGTGAAAAAAGGCTAAGGCACGACCACGCAAGGCTAGGCAATGCACGGAAGGGAAGCAAAGAGTAACGGAAGGCAAGGAAGGCAAGGCAAAGCAAGGCAACGCAAGCAAGGCTATGGCAAGGTGAAAAAAGACTAAGACACGACAACGCAAGGCTAGGCAATGCACGGAAGGCAAGCAAAGAGTAACGGAAGGCAAGGAAGGCAAGGGAAAGCAAGGCAAGGCAAGGGTAACGGAAGGAACGGCACGGCAAGGGGAAACAAGGCTAAGGCACGACAACGAACGGCTAGGCAATGCACTGCAAGGCAAGGAAAGGGTAACGCAAGGCAAGGCACGGTGAGGCAAGGCAAGGCTCATGCACGACAACGCAAGGCTAGGCAATTCACGGCAAGTCAAGGAAAGGGTAACGCAAGGCAAGGCACGGTCAGGCGAGGCGAGGCTAAGGCACGAAAACGCAAGGCTAGGCAATGCACGGAAGGCAAGCAAAGAGTAACAGAAGGCAAGGAATGCAAGGGAAAGCAGGGGAAGGCAAGGGTAACGAAAGGAACGGCACGGTAAGGGGAAACAAGGCTAAGGCACGACAACACAGGGCTAGGCAATGCAGGGCAAGGCAAGGTAAGGGTAACGCAACGCAAGGCACGGTCAGGCGAGGCAAGGCTAAGGCACGACAACGCAAGGCTAGGCAATGCACGGGAGGCAAGCAAAGAGGAACGGAACGCAAGGAAGGCAAGGGAATGCAAGGCAAGGCAAGGTTAACGGAAGGAACGGCACGGCAAGGGGAAACAAGGCTAAGGCACGGCAACGCACGGCTAGGCAATGCAGGGCAAGGCAAGGAAATGGTAACGCAAGGCAAGGCACGGTTTGGGGAGGCAAGGCTAATGCACGACAACGCAAGGCTAGGCAGTGCACGGCTAGGCAAGGAACGAGTAACGGAAGGCAAAGAAGGCAAGGGAAAGCAAGGCAAGGCAAGGGTAACGGAAGGAACGGCAAGGCAAGGGGAAAGAAGGCTAAGGCACGGCAACGCACGGCTAGGCAATGCACGGCAAGGCAAGGAAAGGGTAACGCAAGGCAAGGCACGGTGAGGCAAGGCAAGGCTGATGCACGACAACGCACGGCTAGGCAATGCACGGAAGGCAAGCAAAGAGTAACGGAAGGCAAGGAAGGCAAGGGAAACCAAGGCAAGGCAAGGGTAACGGAAGGAACGGCTCGGCAAGGGGAAACAAGGCTAAGGCACGGCAACGCAGGGCTAGGCAATGCACGGCAAGGAAAGGAAAGGGTAACGCAAGGCAAGGCACTGTCAGGCGAGGCAAAGCTAATGCACGACATCGCAAGGCTAGGCAGTGCACGGCTAGGCAAGGAAAGAGTAACGGAAGGGAAGGAAGGCAAGGCAAAGCATGGCAAGGCAAGTGTAACAACAGGCACGGCACGGCAAGGGGAAACAAGGCTAAGGCACGACAACGCAAGGCTAGGCAATGCACGGAAGGCAAGCAAAGAGTGACGGAAGGCAAGGAATGCAAAGGAAAGCAGGTTAAGGCAAGGGTACCGAAAGGAACGGCACGTTAAGGGGAAACAAGGCTAAGGCACGACAACACAGGGCTAGGTAATGCAGGGCAAGGCAAGGAAAGGGAAACGCAAGGCAAGGCATGGTCAGGCGAAGGAAGGCTAAGGCACGACAACGCAAGGCTAGGCAATGCATGGCCAGGCAAGGAAAGGGTAACGCAAGGCAAGGCACGGTCAGGCGAGGCAAGCGTAATGCACGACAACGCAAGGCTACGCAGTGCACGGCTAGGCAAGGAAAGAGTAACGGAAGGAAAGGAAGGCAAGGCAAAGCAAGGCAAGGAAAGTGTAACAAAAGGCACGGCACGGCAAGGGGAAACAAGGCTAAGGCACGGCAACGCAAGGCTAAGCAATGCACGGCCAGAGAAGGAAAGGGTAACGCAAGGCAAGGCACGGTAAGGCAAGGCGACGCGAATGCACGACCACGCACGGCTAGGCAATGCACGGCAAGGCAAGGAAAGGGTAACGCAAGGCAAGGCACGGTTAGGCGAGGCAAGGCTAAGGCACGACAACGCAAGGCTAGGCAATGCACGGAAGGGAAGCAAAGAGTAACGGAAGGCAAGGAATGCAAGGCAAAGCAAGGCAAAGCAAGCAAGGCTATGGCAAGGTGAAACAAGGCTAAGGCACCACAACGCACGGCGAGGCAATGCACGGAAGGCAAGCAAAGAGTAACGGAATGGAAGGAAGGCAAGGCAAAGCAAGGCAAAGCAAGCAAGGCTATGGCAAGGTGAAACAAGGCTAAGGCACCACAACGCAACGCTAGGCAATGCACGGCCAGCCAAGGAAAAGGTAACGCAAGGCAAGGCACTGTCAGGCGAGGCAAGGCTAAGGCACGACAACGCAAGGCTAGGCAATGCACGGAAGGAAAGCAAAGAGTAACGGAAGGCGGGGAATGCAAGGGAAAGCAAGGGAAGGCAAGGGTAACGAAAGGAACGTCACGGTAAGGGGAAACAAGGCTAAGGCACGACAACACAGGGCTAGGCAATGCAGGGCAAGGCAAGGTACGGGTAACGCAAGGCAAGGCACGGTCAGGCGAGGCAAGGCTAAGGCACGACAACGCAAGGCTAGGCAATGCACGGAAGGCAAGCAAAGAGTAACGGAACGCAAGGAATGCAAGGGAAAGCAAGGGAAGGCAAGGTTAACGGAAGGAACGGCACGGCAAGGGGAAACAAGGCTAAGGCACGGCAACGCACGGCTAGGCAATGCAGGGCAAGGCAAGGAAATGGTAACGCAAGGCAAGGCACGGTTTGGGGAGGCAAGGCTAATGCACGACAACCCAAGGCTAGGCAGTGCACGGCTGGGCAAGGAAAGAGTAACGGAATGAAAGGAAGGCAAGGCAAAGCAAGGCAAGGCAAGTGTAACAAAAGGCAAGGCACGGCAAGGGGAAACAAGGCTACGGAACGGCAACGCAAGGCTAGGCAATGCACGGAAGGCAAGCAAAGAGTGACGGAAGGCAAGGAATGCAAGGCAAAGCAAGGCAAAGCAAGCAAGGCTATGGCAAGGTGAAACAAGGCTAAGGCACCACAACGCACGGCTAGGCAATGCACGGCCAGCCAAGGAAAAGGTAACGCAAGGCAAGGCACTCTCAGGCAAGGCAAGGCTAATGCACGACAGCGCAAGGCTAGGCAATGCACGGAAGGCAAGCAAATAGTAACGGAAGGCAAGGAAGGCAAGGGAAAGCAAGGCAAGGCAATGGTAACGGAAGGAACGGCACGGCAAGGGGAAACAAGGCTAAGGCACGGCAACGCACGGCTAGGCAATGCACGGCAAGGCAAGGAAAGGGTAACGCAAGGCAAGGCACGGTGAGGCAAGGCAAGGCTGATGCACGACAACGCACGGCTAGGCAATGCACGGCAAGGCAAGGAAAGGGTAACGCAAGGCAAGGCACGGTCAGGCGAGGCAAGGCTAAGGCACGACAACGCAAGGCTAGGCAATGCACGGAAGGCAAGCAAAGAGTAACGGAAGGCAAGGAAGGCAAGGGAAACCAAGGCAAGGCAAGGGTATCGGAAGGAACGGCTCGGCAAGGGGAAACAAGGCTAAGGCACGGCAACGCAGGGCTAGGCAATGCAGGGCAAGGCAAGGAAAGGGTAACGCAAGGCAAGGCACGGTTTGGGGAGGCAAGGCTAATGCACGAAAACGCAAGGCTAAGCAATGCACGGGCAGGCAAGGAAAGGGTAACGCAAGGCAAGGCACGGTAAGGCAAGACAAGGCTAATGCACGACAACGCACGCGTAGGCAATGCACGGCAAGGCAAGGAAAGGGTAACGCAAGGCAAGGCACGGTCAGGCGAGGCAAGGCTAATGCACGACAACGCCAGGCTAGGCAATGCACGGAAGGCAAGCAAAGAGTAACGGAAGGCAAGGAAGGCAAGGGAAACCAAGGCAAGGCAAGGGTATCGGAAGGAACGGCTCGGCAAGGGGAAACAAGGCTAAGGCACGGCAACGCAGGTCTAGGCAATGCAGGGCAAGGCAAGGAAAGGGTAACGCAAGGCAAGGCACGGTTTGGGGAGGCAAGGCTAATGCACGACAACGCAAGGCTAGGCAATGCACGGAAGGCAAGCAAAGAGTAACGGAAGGCAAGGAATGCAATGCAAAGCAAGGCAACGCATGCAAGGCTATAGCAAGGTGAAAAAAGGCTAAGGCACGACCACGCAAGGCTAGGCAATGCACGGAAGGGAAGCAAAGAGTAACGGAAGGCAAGGAAGGCAAGGCAAAGCAAGGCAACGCAAGCAAGGCTATGGCAAGGTGAAAAAAGACTAAGACACGACAACGCAAGGCTAGGCAATGCACGGAAGGCAAGCAAAGAGTAACGGAAGGCAAGGAAGGCAAGGGAAAGCAAGGCAAGGCAAGGGTAACGGAAGGAACGGCACGGCAAGGGGAAACAAGACTAAGGCACGACAACGAACGGCTAGGCAATGCACTGCAAGGCAAGGAAAGGGTAACGCAAGGCAAGGCACGGTGAGGCAAGGCAAGGCTCATGCACGACAACGCAAGGCTAGGCAATTCACGGCAAGTCAAGGAAAGGGTAACGCAAGGCAAGGCACGGTCAGGCGAGGCGAGGCTAAGGCACGAAAACGCAAGGCTAGGCAATGCACGGAAGGCAAGCAAAGAGTAACAGAAGGCAAGGAATGCAAGGGAAAGCAGGGGAGGCAAGGGTAACGAAAGGAACGGCACGGTAAGGGGAAACAAGGCTAAGGCACGACAACACAGGGCTAGGCAATGCAGGGCAAGGCAAGGTAAGGGTAACGCAACGCAAGGCACGGTCAGGCGAGGCAAGGCTAAGGCACGACAACGCAAGGCTAGGCAATGCACGGGAGGCAAGCAAAGAGGAACGGAACGCAAGGAAGGCAAGGGAATGCAAGGCAAGGCAAGGTTAACGGAAGGAACGGCACGGCAAGGGGAAACGAGGCTAAGGCACGGTAACGCACGGCTAGGCAATGCAGGGCAAGGCAAGGAAATGGTAACGCAAGGCAAGGCACGGTTTGGGGAGGCAAGGCTAATGCACGACAACGCAAGGATAGGCAGTGCACGGCTAGGCAAGGAAAGAGTAACGGAAGGAAAGGAAGGCAAGGCAAAGCAAGGCAAGGCAAGTGCAACAAAAGGCAAGGCACGGCAAGGGGAAACAAGGCTAAGGAACGGCAACGCACGGCTAGGCAATGCACGGCCAGGCAAGGAAAGGGTAACGCAAGGCAAGGCACGGTAAGGCCAGAAAAGGCTAATGCACGAAAACGCACGGGTAGGCAATGCACGGCAAGGCAAGGAAAGGGTAACGCAAGGCAAGGCACTGTCAGGCGAGGCAAAGCTAATGCACGACATCGCAAGGCTAGGCAATGCACGGAAGGCAAGCAAAGAGTAACGGAAGGCAAGGAAGGCAAGGGAAAGCAAGGCAAGGCAAGGGTAACGGAAGGAACGGCACGGCAAGGGGAAACAAGGCTAAGGCACGGCAACGCACGTCTAGGCAATGCACGGCTAGGCAAGGAAAGGGTAACGCAAGGCAAGGCACGGTTTGGGGAGGCAAGGCTAATGCACGACAACGCAAGGCTAGGCAGTGCACGGCTAGGCAAGGAACGAGTAACGGAAGGAAAGGAAAGGAAGGCAAAGCATGGCAAGTCAAGTGTAACAACAGGCACGGCACGGCAAGGGGAAACAAGGCTAAGGCACGACAACGCAAGGCTAGGCAATGCACGGAAGGCAAGCAAAGAGTAACGGAAGGCAAGGAATGCAAAGGAAAGCAGGGGAAGGCAAGGGTAACGAAAGGAACGGCACGGTAAGGGGAAACAAGGCTAAGGCACGACAACACAGGGCTAGGCAATGCAGGGCAAGGCAAGGAAAGGGTAACGCAAGGCAAGGCACGGTCAGGCGAGGCAAGGCTAATGCACGACAACGCAAGGCTAGGCAATGCACGGAAGGCAAGCAAAGAGTAACGGAAGGCAAGGAAGGCAAGGGAAAGCAAGGCAAGGCAAGGGTAACGGAAGGAACGGCACGGCAAGGGGAAACAAGGCTAAGGCACGGCAACGCACGGCTAGGCAATGCACGGCAAGGCAAGGAAAGGGTAACGCAAGGCAAGGCACGGTGAGGCAAGGCAAGGCTAATGCACGACAACGCAAGGCTAGGCAGTGCACGGCTAGGCAAGGAACGAGTAACGGAAGGAAAGGAAGGCAAGGCAAAGCAAGGCAAGGCAAGTGTAACAAAAGGCAAGGCACGGCAAGGGGAAACAAGGCTAAGGAAAGGGAACGCACGGCGAGGCAATGAACGGCCAGGCAAGGAAAGGGTAACGCAAGGCAAGGCACGGTAAGGCAAGACAAGGCTAATGCACGACAACGCACGGCTAGGCAATGCACGGCAAGGCAAGGAACGAGTAACGGAAGGAAAGGAACGCAAGGCAAAGCATGGCAAGGCAAGTGTAACAACAGGCACGGCACGGCAAGGGGAAACAAGGCTAAGGCACGACAACGCAAGGCTAGGCAATGCACGGAAGGCAAGCAAAGAGTGACGGAAGGCAAGGAATGCAAAGGAAAGTAGGTTAAGGCAAGGTACCGAAAGGAACGGCACGGTAAGGGGAAACAAGGCTAAGGCACGACAACACAGGGCTAGGTAATGCAGGGCAAGGCAAGGAAAGGGAAACGCAAGGCAAGGCACAGTCAGGCGAGGCAAGGCTAAGGCACGACAACGCAAGGCTAGGCAATGCACGGCAAGGCAAGGAAAGGGTAACGCAAGGCAAGGCACGGTCAGGCGAGGCAAGGCTAATGCACGACAACGCAAGGCTAGGCAATGCACGGAAGGCAAGCAAAGAGTAACGGAATGCAAGGAAGGCAAGGGAAAGCAAGGCAAGGCAAGGGTAACGGAAGGAACGGCACGGCAAGGGGAAACAAGGCTAAGGCACGGCAACGCACGTCTAGGCAATGCACGGCAAGGCAAGGAAAGGGTAACGCAAGGCAAGGCACGGTGAGGCAAGGCAAGGCTGATGCACGACAAAGCACGGCTAGGCAATGCACGGCAAGGCAAGGAAAGGGTAACGCAAGGGAAGGCACGGTCAGGCGAGGCAAGGCTAATGCACGACAACGCAAGGCTAGGCAATGCACGGAAGGCAAGCAAAGAGTAACGGAAGGCAAGGAAGGCAAGGGAAAGCAGGGGAAGGGAAGGGTAACGGAAGGAACGGCACGGTAAGGGGAAACAAGGCTAAGGCACGACAACGCAGGGCTAGGCAATGCACAGCAAGGCAAGGAAAGGGTAACGCAAGGGAAGGCACGGTCAGGCGAGGCAAGGGTAATGCACGACAACGCAAGGCTACGCAGTGCACGGCTAGGCAAGGAAAGAGTAACGGAAGGAAAGGAAGGCCAGGCACAGCAAGGCCAGGCAAGTGTAACAAAAGGCACGGCACGGCAAGGGGAAAGAAGGCTAAGGCACGGCAACGCAAGGCTAAGCAATGCACGGCCAGGCAAGGAAAGGGTAACGCAAGGCAAGGCACGGTAAGGCAAGGCGAGGATAATACACGACAACGCACGGCTAGGCAATGCACGGCAAGGCAAGGAAAGGGTAACGCAAGGCAAGGCACGGTTAGGCGAGGCAAGGCTAAGGCACGACAACGCAAGGCTAGGCAATGCACGGAAGGCAAGCAAAGAGTAACGGAAGGCAAGGAAGGCAAGGGAAAGCAAGGCAAGGCAAGGGTAACGAAAGGAACGGCTCGGCAAGGGGAGACAAGGCTAAGGCACGGCAACGCACGGCTAGGCAATGCACGGCAAGGCAAGGAAAGGGTAACGCAAGGCAAGGCACGGTGAGGCAAGGCAAGGCTGATGCACGACAACGCACGGCTAGGCAATGCACGGAAGGAAAGCAAAGAGTAACGGAAGGCAAGGAAGGCAAGGGAAAGCAGGGGAAGGCAAGGGTAACGGAAGGAACGGCACGGTAAGGGGAAACAAGGCTAAGGCACGACAACGCAGGGCTAGGCAATGCACAGCAAGGCAAGGAAAGGGTAACGCAAGGGAAGGCACGGTCAGGCGAGGCAAGGGTAATGCACGACAACGCAAGGCTACGCAGTGCACGGCTAGGCAAGGAAAGAGTAACGGAAGGAAAGGAAGGCCAAGCACAGCAAGGCCAGGCAAGTGTAACAAAAGGCACGGCACGGCAAGGGGAAAGAAGGCTAAGGCACGGCAACGCAAGGCTAAGCAATGCACGGCCAGGCAAGGAAAGGGTAACGCAAGGCAAGGCACGGTAAGGCAAGGCGAGGATAATGCACGACAACGCACGGCTAGGCAATGCACGGCAAGGCAAGGAAAGGGTAACGCAAGGCAAGGCACGGTGAGGCAAGGCAAGGCTAATGCACGACAACGCAAGGCTAGGCAGTGCACGGTTAGGCAAGGAACGAGTAACGGAAGGAAAGGAAGGCAAGGCAAAGCAAGGCAAGGCAAGTGTAACAAAAGGCAAGGCACGGTAAGGGGAAACAAGGCTAAGGAAAGGGAACGCACGGCTAGGCAATGCACGGCCAGGCAAGGAAAGGGTAACGCAAGGCAAGGCGCGGTAAGGCAAGACAAGGCTAATGCACGACATCGCACGGCTAGGCAATGCACGGCAAGGCAAGGAAAGGGTAACGCAAGGTAAGGCACGGTCAGGCGAGGCAAGGCTAAGGCACGACAACGCAAGGCTAGGCAATGCACGGAAGGCAAGCAAAGAGTAACGGAACGCAAGGAAGGCAAGGGAAAGCAAGGCAAGGCAAGGTTAACGGAAGGAACGGCACGGCAAGGGGAAACAAGGCTAAGGCACGGCAACGCACGGCTAGGCAATGCAGGGCAAGGCAAGGAAATGGTAACGCAAGGCAAGGCACGGTTTGGGGAGGCAAGGCTAATGCACGACAACGCAAGGCTAGGCAGTGCACGGCTAGGCAAGGAACGAGTAACGGAAGGAAAGGAAAGGAAGGCAAAGCATGGCAAGTCAAGTGTAACAACAGGCACGGCACGGCAAGGGGAAACAAGGCTAAGGCACGACAACGCAAGGCTAGGCAATGCACAGAAGGCAAACAAAGAGTAACGGAAGGCAAGGAATGCAAAGGAAAGCAGGGGAAGGCAAGGGTAACGAAAGGATCGGCACGGTAAGGGGAAACAAGGCTAAGGCACGACAACACAGGGCTAGGCAATGCAGGGCAAGGCAAGGAAAGGGTCACGAAAGGCAAGGCACGGTGAGGCAAGGCAAGGCTAATGCACGACAACGCAAGGCTAGGCAGTGCACGGCTAGGCAAGGAACGAGTAACGGAAGGAAAGGAAGGCAAGGCAAAGCAAGGCAAGGCAAGTGTAACAAAAGGCAAGGCACGGCAAGGGGAAACAAGGCTAAGGAAAGGGAACGCACGGCTAGGCAATGCACGGCCAGGCAAGGAAAGGGTAACGCAAGGCAAGGCACGGTGAGGCAAGACAAGGCTAATGCCCGACAACGCACGGCTAGGCAATGCACGGCAAGGCAAGGAAAGGGTAACGCAAGGCAAGGCACGGTCAGGCGAGGCAAGGCTAATGCACGACAACGCAAGGCTAGGCAATGCACGGAAGGCAAGCAAAGAGTAACGGAATGCAAGAAAGGCAAGGGAAAGCAAGGCAAGGCAAGGGTAAGGGAAGGAACGGCACGGCAAGGGGAAACAAGGCTAAGGCACGGCAACGCACGTCTAGGCAATGCACGGCAAGGCAAGGAAAGGGTAACGCAAGGCAAGGCACGGTGAGGCAAGGCAAGGCTGATGCACGACAAATCACGGCTAGGCAATGCACGGCAAGGCAAGGAAAGGGTAACGCAAGGCAAGGCACGGTCAGGCGAGGGAAGGCTAAGGCACGACAACGCAAGGCTAGGCAATGCACGGAAGGCAAGCAAAGAGTAACGGAAGGCAAGGAAGGCAAGGGAAAGCAGGGGAAGGGAAGGGTAACGGAAGGAACGGCACGGTAAGGGGAAACAAGGCTAAGGCACGACAACGCAGGGCTAGGCAATGCACAGCAAGGCAAGGAAAGGGTAACGCAAGGGAAGGCACGGTCAGGCGAGGCAAGGGTAATGCACGACAACGCAAGGCTACGCAGTGCACGGCTAGGCAAGGAAAGAGTAACGGAAGGCAAGGAAGGCAAGGGAAAGCAAGGCAAGGCAAGGGTAACGCAAGGAACGGCAAGACAAGGGGAAACAAGGCTAAGGCACGGCAACGCACGGCTAGGCAATGCACGGCAAGGCAAGGAAAGGGTAACGCAAGGCAAGGCACGGTGAGGCAATGCAAGGCTGATGCACGACAACGCACGGCTAGGCAGTGCACGGCTAGGCAAGGAAAGAGTAACGGAAGGAAAGGAACGCAAGGCAAAGCATGGCAAGGCAAGTGTAACAACAGGCACGGCACGGCAAGGGGAAACAAGGCTAAGGCACGACAACGCAAGGCTAGGCAATGCACGGAAGGCAAGCAAAGAGTGACGGAAGGCAAGGAATGCAAAGGAAAGCAGGTTAAGGCAAGGGTACCGAAAGGAACGGCACGGTAAGGGGAAACAAGGCTAAGGCACGACAACACAGGGCTAGGTAATGCAGGGCAAGGCAAGGAAAGGGAAACGCAAGGCAAGGCACGGTCAGGCGAGGCAAGGCTAAGGCACGACAACGCAAGGCTAGGCAATGCACGGCAAGGCAAGGAAAGGGTAACGCAAGGCAAGGCACGGTCAGGCGAGGCAAGGGTAATGCACGACAACGCAAGGCTACGCAGTGCACGGCTAGGCAAGGAACGAGTAACGGAAGGAAAGGAAAGGAAGGCAAAGCATGGCAAGTCAAGTGTAACAACAGGCACGGCACGGCAAGGGGAAACAAGGCTAAGGCACGACAACGCAAGGCTAGGCAATGCACGGAAGGCAAGCAAAGAGTAACGGAAGGCAAGGAATGCAAAGGAAAGCAGGGGAAGGCAAGGGTAACGAAAGGAACGGCACGGTAAGGGGAAACAAGGCTAAGGCACGACAACACAGGGCTAGGCAATGCAGGGCAAGGCAAGGAAAGGGTCACGCAAGGCAAGGCACGGTTTGGGGAGGCAAGGCTAATGCACGACAACGCAAGGCTAGGCAATGCACGGAAGGCAAGCAAAGAGTAACGGAAGGCAAGGAAGGCAAGGGAAAGCAAGGCAAGGCAAGGGTAACGGAAGGAACGGCACGGCAAGGGGAAACAAGGCTAAGGCACGGCAACGCACAGCTAGGCAATGCACGGCAAGGTAAGGAAAGGGTAACGCAAGGCAAGGCACGGTGAGGCAAGGCAAGGCTAATGCACGACAACGCAAGGCTAGGCAGTGCACGGCTAGGCAAGGAACGAGTAACGGAAGGAAAGGAAGGCAAGGCAAAGCAAGGCAAGGCAAGTGTAACAAAAGGCAAGGCACGGCAAGGGGAAACAAGGCTAAGGAAAGGGAACGCACGGCTAGGCAATGAACGGCCAGGCAAGGAAAGGGTAACGCAAGGCAAGGCACGGTAATTCAAGACAAGGCTAATGCACGACAACGCACGGCTAGGCAATGCACGGCAAGGCAAGGAAAGGGTAAAGCAAGGCAAGGCACGGTCAGGCGAGGCAAGGCTAATGCACGACAACGCAAGGCTAGGCAATGCACGGAAGGCAAGCAAAGAGTAACGGAATGCAAGGAAGGCAAGGGAAAGCAAGGCAAGGCAAGGGTAACGGAAGGAAAGGCTCGGCAAGGGGAAACAAGGCTAAGGCACGACAACGCAGGGCTAGGCAATGCACGGCAAGGCAAGGAAAGGGTAACGCAAGGCAAGGCACGGTTTGGGGAGGCAAGGCTAATGCACGACAACGCAAGGCTAGGCAGTGCACGGCTAGGCAAGGAACGAGTAACGGAAGGAAAGGAACGCAAGGCAAAGCATGGCAAGGCAAGTGTAACAACAGGCACGGCACGGCAAGGGGAAACAAGGCTAAGGCACGACAACGCAAGGCTAGGCAATGCACGGAAGGCAAGCAAAGAGTGACGGAAGGCAAGGAATGCAAAGGAAAGCAGGTTAAGGCAAGGGTACCGAAAGGAACGGCACGGTAAGGGGAAACAAGGCTAAGGCACGACAACGCAAGGCTAGGCAAGGCACGGCAAGCCAAGGAAAGGGTGACGGAAGGCAAGGCGCAGTCAGGCGAGGCAAGGCTAAGGCACGACAACGCAAGGCTAGGCAATGCACGGAAGGCAAGCAAAGAGTAACGGAAGGCAAGGCACGGTCAGGCGAGGCAAGGGTAATGCACGACAACGCAAGGCTACGCAGTGCACGGCTAGGCAAGGAAAGAGTAACGGAAGGAAAGGAAGGCAAGGCAAAGCAAGGCAAGGAAAGTGTAACAAAAGGCACGGCACGGCAAGGGGAAACAAGGCTAAGGCACGGCAACGCAAGGCTAAGCAATGCACGGCCAGAGAAGGAAAGGGTAACGCAAGGCAAGGCACGGTAAGGCAAGGCGAGGCTAATGCACGACCACGCACGGCTAGGCAATGCACGGCAAGGCAAGGAAAGGGTAACGCAAGGCAAGGCACGGTTAGGCGAGGCAAGGCTAAGGCACGACAACGCAAGGCTAGGCAATGCACGGAAGGCAAGCAAAGAGTAACGGAAGGCAAGGAATGCAATGCAAAGCAAGGCAAAGCAAGGGTAACGGAAGGAACGGCACGGCAAGGGGAAACAAGGCTAAGGCACGGCAACGCACGGCTAGGCAATGCAGGGCAAGGCAAGGAAAGGGTAACGCAAGGCAAGGCACGGTTTGGGGAGGCAAGGCTAATGCACGACAACGCAAGGCTAAGCAATGCACGGCCAGGCAAGGAAAGGGTAACGCAACGCAAGGCACGGTAAGGCAAGGCGAGGCTAATGCACGACAACGCACGTCTAGGCAATGCACGGCAAGGCAAGGAAAGGGTAACGCAAGGCAAGGCACGGTTAGGCGAGGCAAGGCTAAGGCACGACAACGCAAGGCTAGGCAATGCACGGAAGGCAAGGAAAGAGTAACGTAAGGCAAGAAATGCAAGGCAAAGCAAGGCAACGCAAGCAAGGCTATGGCAAGGTGGAAAAAGGCTAAGGCACGACAACGCAAGGCTAGGCAATGCACGGAAGGCAAGCAAAGAGTAACGGAATGGAAGGAAGGCAAGGCAAAGCAAGGCAAAGCAAGCAAGTCTATGGCAAGGTGAAACAAGCCTAAGGCACCACAACGCAACGCTAGGCAATGCACGGCCAGCCAAGGAAAAGGTAACGCAAGGCAAGGCACTGTCAGGCGAGGCAAGGCTAAGGCACGACAACGCAAGGCTAGGCAATGCACGGAAGGAAAGCAAAGAGTAACGGAAGGCAAGGAATGCAAGGGAAAGCAGGGGAAGGCAAGGGTAACGAAAGGAACGTCACGGTAAGGGGAAACAAGGCTAAGGCACGACAACACAGGGCTAGGCAATGCAGGGCAAGGCAAGGTACGGGTAACGCAAGGCAAGGCACGGTCAGGCGAGGCAAGGCTAAGGCACGACAACGCAAGGCTAGGCAATGCACGGAAGGCAAGCAAAGAGTAACGGAACGCAAGGAAGGCAAGGGAAAGCAAGGGAAGGCAAGGTTAACGGAAGGAACGGCACGGCAAGGGGAAACAAGGCTAAGGCACGGCAACGCACGGCTAGGCAATGCAGGGCAAGGCAAGGAAATGGTAACGCAAGGCAAGGCACGGTTTGGGGAGGCAAGGCTAATGCACGACAACGCAAGGCTAGGCAGTGCACGGCTAGGCAAGGAAAGAGTAACGGAAGGAAAGGAACGCAAGGCAAAGCAAGGCAATGCAAGTGTAACAAAAGGCAAGGCACGGCAAGGGGAAACAAGGCTAAGGAACGGCAACGCACGGCTAGGCAATGCAAGGCCAGGCAAGGAAAGGGTAACGCAAGGCAAGGCGCGGTAAGGCAAGACAAGGCTAATGCACGACAACGCACGGGTAGGCAATGCACGGCAAGGCAAGGAAAGGGTAACGCAAGGCAAGGCACGGTCAGGTGAGGCAAGGCTAATGCACGACAACGCAAGGCTAGGCAATGCACGGAAGGCAAGCAAAGAGTAACGGAAGGCAAGGAAGGCAAGGGAAACCAAGGCAAGGCAAGGGTATCGGAAGGAACGGCTCGGCAAGGGGAAACAAGGCTAAGGCACGGCAACGCAGGGCTAGGCAATGCAGGGCAAGGCAAGGAAAGGGTAACGCAAGGCAAGGCACGGTTTGGGGAGGCAAGGCTAATGCACGACAACGCAAGGCTAGGCAATGCACGGAAGGCAAGCAAAGAGTAACGGAAGGCAAGGAATGCAATGCAAAGCAAGGCAACGCATGCAAGGCTATAGCAAGGTGAAAAAAGGCTAAGGCACGACCACGCAAGGCTAGGCAATGCACGGAAGGGAAGCAAAGAGTAACGGAAGGCAAGGAAGGCAAGGCAAAGCAAGGCAACGCAAGCAAGGCTATGACAAGGTGAAAAAAGACTAAGACACGACAACGCAAGGCTAGGCAATGCACGGAAGGCAAGCAAAGAGTAACGGAAGGCAAGGAAAGCAAGGGAAAGCAAGGCAAGGCAAGGGTAACGGAAGGAACGGCACGGCAAGGGGAAACAAGGCTAAGGCACGACAACGAACGGCTAGGCAATGCACTGCAAGGCAAGGAAAGGGTAACGCAAGGCAACGCACGGTGAGGCAAGGCAAGGCTGATGCACGACAACGCAAGGCTAGGCAATTCACGGCAAGGCAAGGAAAGGGTAACGCAAGGCAAGGCACGGTCAGTCGAAGCAAGGCTAAGGCACGAAAACGCAAGGCTAGGCAATGCACGGAAGGCAAGCAAAGAGTAACGGAAGGCAAGGAATGCAAGGGAAAGCAGGGGAAGGCAAGGGTAACGAAAGGAACGGCACGGTAAGGGGAAACAAGGCTAAGGCACGACAACACAGGGCTAGGCAATGCAGGGCAAGGCAAGGTAAGGGTAACGCAAGGCAAGGCACGGTCCGGCGAGGCAAGGCTAAGGCACGACAACGCAAGGCTAGGCAATGCACGGAAGGCAAGCAAAGAGGAACGGAACGCAAGGAAGGCAAGGGAATGCAAGGCAAGGCAAGGTTAACGGAAGGAACGGCACGGCAAGGGGAAACAAGGCTAAGGCACGGTAACGCACGGCTAGGCAATGCAGGGCAAGGCAAGGAAATGGTAACGCAAGGCAAGGCACGGTTTGGGGAGGCAAGGCTAATGCACGACAACGCAAGGATAGGCAGTGCACGGCTAGGCAAGGAAAGAGTAACGGAAGGAAAGGAAGGCCAGGCACAGCAAGGCCAGGCAAGTGTAACAAAAGGCACGGCACGGCAAGGGGAAAGAAGGCTAAGGCACGGCAACGCAAGGCTAAGCAATGCACGGCCAGGCAAGGAAAGGGTAACGCAAGGCAAGGCACGGTAAGGCAAGGCGAGGATAATGCACGACAACGCACGGCTAGGCAATGCACGGCAAGGCAAGGAAAGGGTAACGCAAGGCAAGGCACGGTTAGGCGAGGCAAGGCTAAGGCACGACAACGCAAGGCTAGGCAATGCACGGAAGGCAAGCAAAGAGTAACGGAAGGCAAGGAATGCAAGGCAAAGCAAGGCAAAGCAAGCAGGGCTATGGCAAGGTGAAACAAGGCTAAGGCACCACAACGCACGGCTAGGCAATGCACGGCCAGCCAAGGAAAAGGTAACGCAAGGCAAGGCACTCTGAGGAAAGGCAAGGCTAATGCACGATAGCGCAAGGCCAGGCAATGCACGGAAGGCAAGCCAAGAGTAACGGAAGGCAAGGAAGGCAAGGGAAAGCAAGGCAAGGCAAGGGTAACGGAAAGAACGGCACGGCAAGGGGAAACAAGGCTAAGGCACGGCAACGCACGGCTAGGCAATGCACGGCAAGGCAAGGAAAGGGTAACGCAAGGCAAGGCACGGTGAGGCAAGGCAAGGCTGATGCACGACAACGCACGGCTAGGCAATGCACGGCAAGGCAAGGAAAGGGTAACGCAAGGCATGGCACGGTCAGGCGACGCAAGGCTAAGGCACGACAACGCAAGGCTAGGCAATGCACGGAAGGCAAGCAAAGAGTAACGGAAGGTAAGGAAGGCAAGGGAAACCAAGGCAAGGCAAGGGTAACGGAAGGAACGGCTCGGCAAGGGGAAACAAGGCTAAGGAATGGCAACGCAGGGCTAGGCAATGCACGGCAAGGCAAGGAAAGCGTAACGCAAGGCAAGGCACTGTCAGGCAAGGCAAAGCTAATGCACGACATCGCAAGGCTAGGCAGTGCACGGAAGGCAAGCAAAGAGTAACGGAAGGCAAGGAATGCAAGGAAAGCAAGGGAAAGCAGGGGAAGGCAAGGGTAACGGAAGGAACGGCACGGCAAGGGGAAACAAGGCTAAGGCACGGCAACGCACGGCTAGGCAATGCACGGCAAGGCAAGGAAAGGGTAACGCAAGGCAAGGCACGGTAAGGCAAGGCAAGGATAATGCACGACAACGCACGGCTAGGCAATGCACGGCAAGGCAAGGAAAGGGTAACGGAAGGAAAGGAAGGCCAGGCACAGCAAGGCCAGGCAAGTGTAACAAAAGGCACGGCACGGCAAGGGGAAAGAAGGCTAAGGCACGGCAACGCAAGGCTAAGCAATGCACGGCCAGGCAAGGAAAGGGTAACGCAAGGCAAGGCACGGTAAGGCAAGGCGAGGATAATGCACGACAACGCACGGCTAGGCAATGCACGGCAAGGCAAGGAAAGGGTAACGCAAGGCAAGGCACGGTTAGGCGAGGCAAGGCTAAGGCACGACAACGCAAGGCTAGGCAGTGCACGGCTAGGCAAGGAACGAGTAACGGAAGGCAAGGAAGGCAAGGGAAAGCAAGGCAAGGCAAGGGTAACGCAAGGAACGGCAAGACAAGGGGAAACAAGGCTAAGGCACGGCAACGCACGGCTAGGCAATGCACGGCAAGGCAAGGAAAGGGTAACGCAAGGCAAGGCACGGTGAGGCAAGGCAAGGCTGATGCACGACAACGCACGGCTAGGCAATGCACGGAAGGCAAGCAAAGAGTAACGGAAGGCAAGGAAGGCAAGGGAAACCAAGGCAAGGCAAGGGTAACGGAAGGAACGGCTCGGCAAGGGGAAACAAGGCTAAGGCACGGCAACGCAACGCTAGGCAATGCACGGCCAGCCAAGGAAAAGGTAACGCAAGGCAAGGCACTGTCAGGCGAGGCAAGGCTAAGGCACGACAACGCAAGGCTAGGCAATGCACGGAAGGAAAGCAAAGAGTAACGGAAGGCAAGGAAGGCAAGGGAAAGCAGGGGAAGGGAAGGGTAACGGAAGGAACGGCACGGTAAGGGGAAACAAGGCTAAGGCACGACAACGCAGGGCTAGGCAATGCACAGCAAGGCAAGGAAAGGGTAACGCAAGGGAAGGCACGGTCAGGCGAGGCAAGGGTAATGCACGACAACGCAAGGCTACGCAGTGCACGGCTAGGCAAGGAAAGAGTAACGGAAGGAAAGGAAGGCCAAGCACAGCAAGGCCAGGCAAGTGTAACAAAAGGCACGGCACGGCAAGGGGAAAGAAGGCTAAGGCACGGCAACGCAAGGCTAAGCAATGCACGGCCAGGCAAGGAAAGGGTAACGCAAGGCAAGGCACGGTAAGGCAAGGCGAGGATAATGCACGACAACGCACGGCTAGGCAATGCACGGCAAGGCAAGGAAAGGGTAACGCAAGGCAAGGCACGGTGAGGCAAGGCAAGGCTAATGCACGACAACGCAAGGCTAGGCAGTGCACGGTTAGGCAAGGAACGAGTAACGGAAGGAAAGGAAGGCAAGGCAAAGCAAGGCAAGGCAAGTGTAACAAAAGGCAAGGCACGGTAAGGGGAAACAAGGCTAAGGAAAGGGAACGCACGGCTAGGCAATGCACGGCCAGGCAAGGAAAGGGTAACGCAAGGCAAGGCACGGTAAGGCAAGACAAGGCTAATGCAAGACATCGCACGGCTAGGCAATGCACGGCAAGGCAAGGAAAGGGTAACGCAAGGTAAGGCACGGTCAGGCGAGGCAAGGCTAAGGCACGACAACGCAAGGCTAGGCAATGCACGGAAGGCAAGCAAAGAGTAACGGAACGCAAGGAAGGCAAGGGAAAGCAAGGCAAGGCAAGGTTAACGGAAGGAATGGCACGGCAAGGGGAAACAAGGCTAAGGCACGGTAACGCACGGCTAGGCAATGCAGGGCAAGGCAAGGAAATGGTAACGCAAGGCAAGGCACGGTTTGGGGAGGCAAGGCTAATGCACGACAACGCAAGGCTAGGCAGTGCACGGCTAGGCAAGGAACGAGTAACGGAAGGAAAGGAAAGGAAGGCAAAGCATGGCAAGTCAAGTGTAACAACAGGCACGGCACGGCAAGGGGAAACAAGGCTAAGGCACGACAACGCAAGGCTAGGCAATGCACAGAAGGCAAACAAAGAGTAACGGAAGGCAAGGAATGCAAAGGAAAGCAGGGTAAGGCAAGGGTAATGAAAGGAACGGCACGGTAAGGGGAAACAAGGCTAAGGCACGACAACACAGGGCTAGGCAATGCAGGGCAAGGCAAGGAAAGGGTCACGCAAGGCAAGGCACGGTGAGGCAAGGCAAGGCTAATGCACGACAACGCAAGGCTAGGCAGTGCACGGCTAGGCAAGGAACGAGTAACGGAAGGAAAGGAAGGCAAGGCAAAGCAAGGCAAGGCAAGTGTAACAAAAGGCAAGGCACGGCAAGGGGAAACAAGGCTAAGGAAAGGGAACGCACGGCTAGGCAATGCACGGCCAGGCAAGGAAAGGGTAACGCAAGGCAAGGCACGGTGAGGCAAGACAAGGCTAATGCACGACAACGCACGGCTAGGCAATGCACGGCAAGGCAAGGAAAGGGTAACGCAAGGCAAGGCACGGTCAGGCGAGGCAAGGCTAATGCACGACAACGCAAGGCTAGGCAATGCACGGAAGGCAAGCAAAGAGTAACGGAATGCAAGGAAGGCAAGGGAAAGCAAGGCAAGGCAAGGGTAACGGAAGGAACGGCACGGCAAGGGGAAACAAGGCTAAGGCACGGCAACGCACGTCTAGGCAATGCACGGCAAGGCAAGGAAAGGGTAACGCAAGGGAAGGCACGGTGAGGCAAGGCAAGGCTGATGCACGACAAATCACGGCTAGGCAATGCACGGCAAGGCAAGGAAAGGGTAACGCAAGGCAAGGCACGGTCAGGCGAGGCAAGGCTAAGGCACGACAACGCAAGGCTAGGCAATGCACGGAAGGCAAGCAAAGAGTAACGGAAGGCAAGGAAGGCAAGGGAAAGCAGGGGAAGGGAAGGGTAACGGAAGGAACGGCACGGTAAGGGGAAACAAGGCTAAGGCACGACAACGCAGGGCTAGGCAATGCACAGCAAGGCAAGGAAAGGGTAACGCAAGGGAAGGCACGGTCAGGCGAGGCAAGGGTAATGCACGACAACGCAAGGCTACGCAGTGCACGGCTAGGCAAGGAAAGAGTAACGGAAGGAAAGGAAGGCCAGGCACAGCAAGGCCAGGCAAGTGTAACAAAAGGCACGGCACGGCAAGGGGAAAGAAGGCTAAGGCACGGCAACGCAAGGCTAAGCAATGCACGGCCAGGCAAGGAAAGGGTAACGCAAGGCAAGGCACGGTAAGGCAAGGCGAGGATAATGCACGACAACGCACGGCTAGGCAATGCACGGCAAGGCAAGGAAAGGGTAACGCAAGGCAAGGCACGGTTAGGCGAGGCAAGGCTAAGGCACGACAACGCAAGGCTAGGTAGTGCACGGCTAGGCAAGGAACGAGTAACGGAAGGCAAGGAAGGCAAGGGAAAGCAAGGCAAGGCAAGGGTAACGCAAGGAACGGCAAGACAAGGGGAAACAAGGCTAAGGCACGGCAACGCACGGCTAGGCAATGCACGGCAAGGCAAGGAAAGGGTAACGCAAGGCAAGGCACGGTGAGGCAAGGCAAAGCTGATGCACGACAACGCACGGCTAGGCAATGCACGGAAGGCAAGCAAAGAGTAACGGAAGGCAAGGAAGGCAAGGGAAACCAAGGCAAGGCAAGGGTAACGGAAGGAACGGCTCGGCAAGGGGAAACAAGGCTAAGGCACGGCAACGCAACGCTAGGCAATGCACGGCCAGCCAAGGAAAAGGTAACGCAAGGCAAGGCACTGTCAGGGGAGGCAAGGCTAAGGCACGACAACGCAAGGCTAGGCAATGCACGGAAAGAAAGGAAAGAGTAACGGAAGGCAAGGAAGGCAAGGGAAAGCAGGGGAAGGGAAGGGTAACGGAAGGAACGGCACGGTAAGGGGAAACAAGGCTAAGGCACGACAACGCAGGGCTAGGCAATGCACAGCAAGGCAAGGAAAGGGTAACGCAAGGGAAGGCACGGTCAGGCGAGGCAAGGGTAATGCACGACAACGCAAGGCTACGCAGTGCACGGTTAGGCAAGGAACGAGTAACGGAAGGAAAGGAAGGCAAGGCAAAGCAAGGCAAGGCAAGTGTAACAAAAGGCAAGGCACGGCAAGGGGAAACAAGGCTAAGGAAAGGGAACGCACGGCTAGGCAATGCACGGCCAGGCAAGGAAAGGGTAACGCAAGGCAAGGCACGGTAAGGCAAGACAAGGCTAATGCACGACATCGCACGGCTAGGCAATGCACGGCAAGGCAAGGAAAGGGTAACGCAAGGTAAGGCACGGTCAGGCGAGGCAAGGCTAATGCACGACAACGCAAGGCTAGGCAATGCACGGAAGGCAAGCAAAGAGTAACGGAATGCAAGGAAGGCAAGGGAAACCAAGGCAAGGCAAGGGTAACGGAAGGAAAGGCTCGGCAAGGGGAAACAAGGCTAAGGCACGGCAACGCAGGGCTAGGCAATGCACGGCAAGGCAAGGAAAGGGTAACGCAAGGCAAGGCACGGTTTGGGGAGGCAAGGCTAATGCACGACAACGCAAGGCTAGGCAGTGCACGGCTAGGCAAGGAACGAGTAACGGAAGGCAAGGAAGGCAAGGGAAAGCAAGGCAAGGCAAGGGTAACGCAAGGAACGGCAAGACAAGGGGAAACAAGTCTAAGGCACGGCAACGCACGGCTAGGCAATGCACGGCAAGGCAAGGAAAGGGTAACGCAAGGCAAGGCACGGTGAGGCAATGCAAGGCTGATGCACGACAACGCACGGCTAGGCAGTGCACGGCTAGGCAAGGAAAGAGTAACGGAAGGAAAGGAACGCAAGGCAAAGCATGGCAAGGCAAGTGTAACAACAGGCACGGCACGGCAAGGGGAAACAAGGCTAAGGCACGACAACGCAAGGCTAGGCAATGCACGGAAGGCAAGCAAAGAGTGACGGAAGGCAAGGAATGCAAAGGAAAGCAGGTTAAGGCAAGGGTACCGAAAGGAACGGCACGGTAAGGGGAAACAAGGCTAAGGCACGACAACACAGGGCTAGGTAATGCAGGGCAAGGCAAGGAAAGGGAAACGCAAGGCAAGGCACGGTCAGGCGAGGCAAGGCTAAGGCACGACAACGCAAGGCTAGGCAATGCACGGCAAGGCAAGGAAAGGGTAACGCAAGGCAAGGCACGGTCAGGCGAGGCAAGGGTAATGCACGACAACGCAAGGCTACGCAGTGCACGGCTAGGCAAGGAAAGAGTAACGGAAGGAAAGGAAGGCAAGGCAAAGCAAGGCAAGGAAAGTGTAACAAAAGGCACGGCACGGCATGGGGAAACAAGGCTAAGGCACGGCAACGCAAGGCTAAGCAATGCACGGCCAGAGAAGGAAAGGGTAACGCAAGGCAAGGCACGGTAAGGCAAGGCGAGGCTAATGCACGACACGCACGGCTAGGCAATGCACGGCAAGGCAAGGAAAGGGTAACGCAAGGCAAGGCACGGTTTGGCGAGGCAAGGCTAAGGCACGACAACGCAAGGCTAGGCAATGCACGGAAGGCAAGCAAAGAGTAACGGAAGGCAAGGAATGCAATGCAAAGCAAGGCAAAGCAAGGGTAACGGAAGGAACGGCACGGCAAGGGGAAACAAGGCTAAGGCACGGCAACGCACGGCTAGGCAATGCACGGCAAGGCAAGGAAAGGGTAACGCAAGGCAAGGCACGGTGAGGCAAGGCAAGGCTGATGCACGACAACGCACGGCTAGGCAATGCACGGCAAGGCAAGGAAAGGGTAACGCAAGGCAAGGCACGGTCAGGCGAGGCAAGGCTAAGGCACGACAACGCAAGGCTAGGCAATGCACGGAAGGCAAGCAAAGAGTAACGGAAGGCAAGGAAGGCAAGGGAAACCAAGGCAAGGCAAGGGTATCGGAAGGAACGGCTCGGCAAGGGGAAACAAGGCTAAGGCACGGCAACGCAGGGCTAGGCAATGCAGGGCAAGGCAAGGAAAGGGTAACGCAAGGCAAGGCACGGTTTGGGGAGGCAAGGCTAATGCACGACAACGCAAGGCTAAGCAATGCACGGCCAGGCAAGGAAAGGGTAACGCAAGGCAAGGCACGGTAAGGCAAGGCGAGGCTAATGCACGACAACGCACGGCTAGGCAATGCACGGCAAGGCAAGGAAAGGGTAACGCAAGGCAAGGCACGGTTAGGCGAGGCAAGGCTAAGGCACGACAACGCAAGGCTAGGCAATGCACGGAAGGCAAGGAAAGAGTAACGTAAGGCAAGAAATGCAAGGCAAAGCAAGGCAACGCAAGCAAGGCTATGGCAAGGTGGAAAAAGGCTAAGGCACGACAACGCAAGGCTAGGCAATGCACGGAAGGCAAGCAAAGAGTAACGGAATGGAAGGAAGGCAAGGCAAAGCAAGGCAAAGCAAGCAAGTCTATGGCAAGGTGAAACAAGCCTAAGGCACCACAACGCAACGCTAGGCAATGCACGGCCAGCCAAGGAAAAGGTAACGCAAGGCAAGGCACTGTCAGGCGAGGCAAGGCTAAGGCACGACAACGCAAGGCTAGGCAATGCACGGAAGGAAAGCAAAGAGTAACGGAAGGCAAGGAATGCAAGGGAAAGCAGGGGAAGGCAAGGGTAACGAAAGGAACGTCACGGTAAGGGGAAACAAGGCTAAGGCACGACAACACAGGGCTAGGCAATGCAGGGCAAGGCAAGGTACGGGTAACGCAAGGCAAGGCACGGTCAGGCGAGGCAAGGCTAAGGCACGACAACGCAAGGCTAGGCAATGCACGGAAGGCAAGCAAAGAGTAACGGAACGCAAGGAAGGCAAGGGAAAGCAAGGGAAGGCAAGGTTAACGGAAGGAACGGCACGGCAAGGGGAAACAAGGCTAAGGCACGGCAACGCACGGCTAGGCAATGCAGGGCAAGGCAAGGAAATGGTAACGCAAGGCAAGGCACGGTTTGGGGAGGCAAGGCTAATGCACGACAACGCAAGGCTAGGCAGTGCACGGCTAGGCAAGGAAAGAGTAACGGAAGGAAAGGAACGCAAGGCAAAGCAAGGCAATGCAAGTGTAACAAAAGGCAAGGCACGGCAAGGGGAAACAAGGCTAAGGAACGGCAACGCACGGCTAGGCAATGCAAGGCCAGGCAAGGAAAGGGTAACGCAAGGCAAGGCGCGGTAAGGCAAGACAAGGCTAATGCACGACAACGCACGGGTAGGCAATGCACGGCAAGGCAAGGAAAGGGTAACGCAAGGCAAGGCACGGTCAGGTGAGGCAAGGCTAATGCACGACAACGCAAGGCTAGGCAATGCACGGAAGGCAAGCAAAGAGTAACGGAAGGCAAGGAAGGCAAGGGAAACCAAGGCAAGGCAAGGGTATCGGAAGGAACGGCTCGGCAAGGGGAAACAAGGCTAAGGCACGGCAACGCAGGGCTAGGCAATGCAGGGCAAGGCAAGGAAAGGGTAACGCAAGGCAAGGCACGGTTTGGGGAGGCAAGGCTAATGCACGACAACGCAAGGCTAGGCAATGCACGGAAGGCAAGCAAAGAGTAACGGAAGGCAAGGAATGCAATGCAAAGCAAGGCAACGCATGCAAGGCTATAGCAAGGTGAAAAAAGGCTAAGGCACGACCACGCAAGGCTAGGCAATGCACGGAAGGGAAGCAAAGAGTAACGGAAGGCAAGGAAGGCAAGGCAAAGCAAGGCAACGCAAGCAAGGCTATGGCAAGGTGAAAAAAGACTAAGACACGACAACGCAAGGCTAGGCAATGCACGGAAGGCAAGCAAAGAGTAACGGAAGGCAAGGAAGGCAAGGGAAAGCAAGGCAAGGCAAGGGTAACGGAAGGAACGGCACGGCAAGGGGAAACAAGGCTAAGGCACGACAACGAACGGCTAGGCAATGCACTGCAAGGCAAGGAAAGGGTAACGCAAGGCAAGGCACGGTGAGGCAAGGCAAGGCTGATGCACGACAACGCAAGGCTAGGCAATTCACGGCAAGGCAAGGAAAGGGTAACGCAAGGCAAGGCACGGTCAGTCGAAGCAAGGCTAAGGCACGAAAACGCAAGGCTAGGCAATGCACGGAAGGCAAGCAAAGAGTAACGGAAGGCAAGGAATGCAAGGGAAAGCAGGGGAAGGCAAGGGTAACGAAAGGAACGGCACGGTAAGGGGAAACAAGGCTAAGGCACGACAACACAGGGCTAGGCAATGCAGGGCAAGGCAAGGTAAGGGTAACGCAAGGCAAGGCACGGTCCGGCGAGGCAAGGCTAAGGCACGACAACGCAAGGCTAGGCAATGCACGGAAGGCAAGCAAAGAGGAACGGAACGCAAGGAAGGCAAGGGAATGCAAGGCAAGGCAAGGTTAACGGAAGGAACGGCACGGCAAGGGGAAACAAGGCTAAGGCACGGTAACGCACGGCTAGGCAATGCAGGGCAAGGCAAGGAAATGGTAACGCAAGGCAAGGCACGGTTTGGGGAGGCAAGGCTAATGCACGACAACGCAAGGATAGGCAGTGCACGGCTAGGCAAGGAAAGAGTAACGGAAGGAAAGGAAGGCCAGGCACAGCAAGGCCAGGCAAGTGTAACAAAAGGCACGGCACGGCAAGGGGAAAGAAGGCTAAGGCACGGCAACGCAAGGCTAAGCAATGCACGGCCAGGCAAGGAAAGGGTAACGCAAGGCAAGGCACGGTAAGGCAAGGCGAGGATAATGCACGACAACGCACGGCTAGGCAATGCACGGCAAGGCAAGGAAAGGGTACCGCAAGGCAAGGCACGGTTAGGCGAGGCAAGGCTAAGGCACGACAACGCAAGGCTAGGCAATGCACGGAAGGCAAGCAAAGAGTAACGGAAGGCAAGGAATGCAAGGCAAAGCAAGGCAAAGCAAGCAGGGCTATGGCAAGGTGAAACAAGGCTAAGGCACCACAACGCACGGCTAGGCAATGCACGGCCAGCCAAGGAAAAGGTAACGCAAGGCAAGGCACTCTGAGGAAAGGCAAGGCTAATGCACGATAGCGCAAGGCCAGGCAATGCACGGAAGGCAAGCCAAGAGTAACGGAAGGCAAGGAAGGCAAGGGAAAGCAAGGCAAGGCAAGGGTAACGGAAAGAACGGCACGGCAAGGGGAAACAAGGCTAAGGCACGGCAACGCACGGCTAGGCAATGCACGGCAAGGCAAGGAAAGGGTAACGCAAGGCAAGGCACGGTGAGGCAAGGCAAGGCTGATGCACGAAAACGCACGGCTAGGCAATGCACGGCAAGGCAAGGAAAGGGTAACGCAAGGCAAGGCACGGTCAGGCGAGGCAAGGCTAAGGCACGACAACGCAAGGCTAGGCAATGCACGGAAGGCAAGCAAAGAGTAACGGAAGGTAAGGAAGGCAAGGGAAACCAAGGCAAGGCAAGGGTAACGGAAGGAACGGCTCGGCAAGGGGAAACAAGGCTAAGGAACGGCAACGCAGGGCTAGGCAATGCACGGCAAGGCAAGGAAAGGTAACGCAAGGCAAGGCACTGTCAGGCAAGGCAAAGCTAATGCACGACATCGCAAGGCTAGGCAATGCACGGAAGGCAAGCAAAGAGTAACGGAAGGCAAGGAAGGCAAGGGAAAGCAGGGGAAGGCAAGGGTAACGGAAGGAACGGCACGGCAAGGGGAAACAAGGCTAAGGCACGGCAACGCACGGCTAGGCAATGCACGGCAAGGCAAGGAAAGGGTAACGCAAGGCAAGGCACGGTCAGGCGAGGCAAGGGTAATGCACGACAACGCAAGGCTAGGCAGTGCACGGCAAGGCAAGGAAAGAGTAACGGAAGGAAAGGAAGGCCAGGCACAGCAAGGCCAGGCAAGTGTAACAAAAGGCACGGCACGGCAAGGGGAAAGAAGGCTAAGGCACGGCAACGCAAGGCTAAGCAATGCACGGCCAGGCAAGGAAAGGGTAACGCAAGGCAAGGCACGGTAAGGCAAGGCGAGGATAATGCACGACAACGCACGGCTAGGCAATGCACGGCAAGGCAAGGAAAGGGTAACGCAAGGCAAGGCACGGTTAGGCGAGGCAAGGCTAAGGCACGACAACGCAAGGCTAGGCAGTGCACGGCTAGGCAAGGAACGAGTAACGGAAGGCAAGGAAGGCAAGGGAAAGCAAGGCAAGGCAAGGGTAACGCAAGGAACGGCAAGACAAGGGGAAACAAGGCTAAGGCACAGCAACGCACGGCTAGGCAATGCACGGCAAGGCAAGGAAAGGGTAACGCAAGGCAAGGCACGGTGAGGCAAGGCAAGGCTGATGCACGACAACGCAGGCTAGGCAATGCACGGAAGGCAAGCAAAGAGTAACGGAAGGCAAGGAAGGCAAGGGAAACCAAGGCAAGGCAAGGGTAACGGAAGGAACGGCTCGGCAAGGGGAAACAAGGCTAAGGCACGGCAACGCAACGCTAGGCAATGCACGGCCAGCCAAGGAAAAGGTAACGCAAGGCAAGGCACTGTCAGGCGAGGCAAGGTTAAGGCACGACAACGCAAGGCTAGGCAATGCACGGAAGGAAAGCAAAGAGTAACGGAAGGCAAGGAAGGCAAGGGAAAGCAGGGGAAGGGAAGGGTAACGGAAGGAACGGCACGGTAAGGGGAAACAAGGCTAAGGCACGACAACGCAGGGCTAGGCAATGCACAGCAAGGCAAGGAAAGGGTAACGCAAGGGAAGGCACGGTCAGGCGAGGCAAGGGTAATGCACGACAACGCAAGGCTACGCAGTGCACGGCTAGGCAAGGAAAGAGTAACGGAAGGAAAGGAAGGCCAAGCACAGCAAGGCCAGGCAAGTGTAACAAAAGGCACGGCACGGCAAGGGGAAAGAAGGCTAAGGCACGGCAACGCAAGGCTAAGCAATGCACGGCCAGGCAAGGAAAGGGTAACGCAAGGCAAGGCACGGTAAGGCAAGGCGAGGATAATGCACGACAACGCACGGCTAGGCAATGCACGGCAAGGCAAGGAAAGGGTAACGCAAGGCAAGGCACGGTGAGGCAAGGCAAGGCTAATGCACGACAACGCAAGGCTAGGCAGTGCACGGTTAGGCAAGGAACGAGTAACGGAAGGAAAGGAAGGCAAGGCAAAGCAAGGCAAGGCAAGTGTAACAAAAGGCAAGGCACGGCAAGGGGAAACAAGGCTAAGGAAAGGGAACGCACGGCTAGGCAATGCACGGCCAGGCAAGGAAAGGGTAACGCAAGGCAAGGCACGGTAAGGCAAGACAAGGCTAATGCACGACATCGCACGGCTAGGCAATGCACGGCAAGGCAAGGAAAGGGTAACGCAAGGTAAGGCACGGTCAGGCGAGGCAAGGCTAAGGCACGACAACGCAAGGCTAGGCAGTGCACGGCTAGGCAAGGAACGAGTAACGGAAGGCAAGGAAGGCAAGGGAAAGCAAGGCAAGGCAAGGGTAACGCAAGGAACGGCAAGACAAGGGGAAACAAGGCTAAGGCACGGCAACGCACGGCTAGGCAATGCACGGCAAGGCAAGGAAAGGGTAACGCAAGGCAAGGCACGGTGAGGCAATGCAAGGCTGATGCACGACAACGCACGGCTAGGCAGTGCACGGCTAGGCAAGGAAAGAGTAACGGAAGGAAAGGAACGCAAGGCAAAGCATGGCAAGGCAAGTGTAACAACAGGCACGGCACGGCAAGGGGAAACAAGGCTAAGGCACGACAACGCAAGGCTAGGCAATGCACGGAAGGCAAGCAAAGAGTGACGGAAGGCAAGGAATGCAAAGGAAAGCAGGTTAAGGCAAGGGTACCGAAAGGAACGGCACGGTAAGGGGAAACAAGGCTAAGGCACGACAACACAGGGCTAGGTAATGCAGGGCAAGGCAAGGAAAGGGAAACGCAAGGCAAGGCACGGTCAGGCGAGGCAAGGCTAAGGCACGACAACGCAAGGCTAGGCAATGCACGGCAAGGCAAGGAAAGGGTAACGCAAGGCAAGGCACGGTCAGGCGAGGCAAGGGTAATGCACGACAACGCAAGGCTACGCAGTGCACGGCTAGGCAAGGAAAGAGTAACGGAAGGAAAGGAAGGCAAGGCAAAGCAAGGCAAGGAAAGTGTAACAAAAGGCACGGCACGGCATGGGGAAACAAGGCTAAGGCACGGCAACGCAAGGCTAAGCAATGCACGGCCAGAGAAGGAAAGGGTAACGCAAGGCAAGGCACGGTAAGGCAAGGCGAGGCTAATGCACGACCACGCACGGCTAGGCAATGCACGGCAAGGCAAGGAAAGGGTAACGCAAGGCAAGGCACGGTTAGGCGAGGCAAGGCTAAGGCACGACAACGCAAGGCTAGGCAATGCACGGAAGGCAAGCAAAGAGTAACGGAAGGCAAGGAATGCAATGCAAAGCAAGGCAAAGCAAAGGGTAACGGAAGGAACGGCACGGCAAGGGGAAACAAGGCTAAGGCACGGCAACGCACGGCTAGGCAATGCACGGCAAGGCAAGGAAAGGGTAACGCAAGGCAAGGCACGGTGAGGCAAGGCATGGCTGATGCACGACAACGCACGGCTAGGCAATGCACGGCAAGGCAAGGAAAGGGTAACGCAAGGCAAGGCACGGTCAGGCGAGGCAAGGCTAAGGCACGACAACGCAAGGCTAGGCAATGCACGGAAGGCAAGCAAAGAGTAACGGAAGGCAAGGAAGGCAAGGGAAACCAAGGCAAGGCAAGGGTATCGGAAGGAACGGCTCGGCAAGGGGAAACAAGGCTAAGGCACGGCAACGCAGGGCTAAGCAATGCAGGGTAAGGCAAGGAAAGGGTAACGCAAGGCAAGGCACGGTTTGGGGAGGCAAGGCTAATGCACGACAACGCAAGGCTAAGCAATGCACGGCCAGGCAAGGAAAGGGTAACGCGAGGCAAGGCACGGTAAGGCAAGGCGAGGCTAATGCACGACAACGCACGGCTAGGCAATGCACGGCAAGGCAAGGAAAGGGTAACGCAAGGCAAGGCACGGTTAGGCGAGGCAAGGCTAAGGCACGACAACGCAAGGCTAGGCAATGCACGGAAGGCAAGCAAAGAGTAACGGAATGGAAGGAAGGCAAGGCAAAGCAAGGCAAAGCAAGCAAGTCTATGGCAAGGTGAAACAAGCCTAAGGCACCACAACGCAACGCTAGGCAATGCACGGCCAGCCAAGGAAAAGGTAAAGCAAGGCAAGGCACTGTCAGGCGAGGGAAGGCTAAGGCACGACAACGCAAGGCTAGGCAATGCACGGAAGGAAAGCAAAGAGTAACGGAAGGCAAGGAATGCAAGGGAAAGCAGGGGAAGGCAAGGGTAACGAAAGGAACGTCACGGTAAGGGGAAACAAGGCTAAGGCACGACAACACAGGGCTATGCAATGCAGGGCAAGGCAAGGTACGGGTAACGCAAGGCAAGGCACGGTCAGGCGAGGCAAGGGTAAGGCACGACAACGCAAGGCTAGGCAATGCACGGAAGGCAAGCAAAGAGTAACGGAACGCAAGGAAGGCAAGGGAAAGCAAGGGAAGGCAAGGTTAACGGAAGGAACGGCACGTCAAGGGGAAACAAGGCTAAGGCACGGCAACGCACGGCTAGGCAATGCAGGGCAAGGCAAGGAAATGGTAACGCAAGGCAAGGCACGGTTTGGCGAGGCAAGGCTAATGCACGACAACGCAAGGCTAGGCAGTGCACGGCTAGGCAAGGAAAGAGTAACGGAAGGAAAGGAACGCAAGGCAAAGCAAGGCAATGCAAGTGTAACAAAAGGCAAGGCACGGCAAGGGGAAACAAGGCTAAGGAACGGCAACGCACGGCTAGGCAATGCAAGGCCAGGCAAGGAAAGGGTAACGCAAGGCAAGGCGCGGTAAGGCAAGACAAGGCTAATGCACGACAACGCACGGGTAGGCAATGCACGGCAAGGCAAGGAAAGGGTAACGCAAGGCAAGGCACGGTCAGGTGAGGCAAGGCTAATGCACGACAACGCAAGGCTAGGCAATGCACGGAAGGCAAGCAAAGAGTAACGGAAGGCAAGGAAGGCAAGGGAAACCAAGGCAAGGCAAGGGTATCGGAAGGAACGGCTCGGCAAGGGGAAACAAGGCTAAGGCACGGCAACGCAGGGCTAGGCAATGCAGGGCAAGGCAAGGAAAGGGTAACGCAAGGCAAGGCACGGTTTGGGGAGGCAAGGCTAATGCACGACAACGCAAGGCTAGGCAATGCACGGAAGGCAAGCAAAGAGTAACGGAAGGCAAGGAATGCAATGCAAAGCAAGGCAACGCATGCAAGGCTATAGCAAGGTGAAAAAAGGCTAAGGCACGACCACGCAAGGCTAGGCAATGCACGGAAGGGAAGCAAAGAGTAACGGAAGGCAAGGAAGGCAAGGCAAAGCAAGGCAACGCAAGCAAGGCTACGGCAAGGTGAAACAAGGCTAAGGCACGACAACGCAAGGCTAGGCAATGCACGGAAGGCAAGCAAAGAGTAACGGAAGGCAAGAAAGGCAAGGGAAAGCAAGGCAAGGCAAGGGTAACGGAAGGAACGGCACGGCAAGGGGAAACAAGGCTAAGGCACGACAACGAACGGCTAGGCAATGCACTGCAAGGCAAGGAAAGGGTAACGCAAGGCAAGGCACGGTGAGGCAAGGCAAGGCTGATGCACGACAACGCAAGGCTAGGCAATTCACGGCAAGGCAAGGAAAGGGTAACGCAAGGCAAGGCACGGTCAGTCGAAGCAAGGCTAAGGCACGAAAACGCAAGGCTAGGCAATTCACGGAAGGCAAGCAAAGAGTAACGGAAGGCAAGGAATGCAAGGGAAAGCAGGGGAAGGCAAGGGTAACGAAAGGAACGGCACGGTAAGGGGAAACAAGGCTAAGGCACGACAACACAGGGCTAGGCAATGCAGGGCAAGGCAAGGTAAGGGTAACGCAAGGCAAGGCACGGTCCGGCGAGGCAAGGCTAAGGCACGACAACGCAAGGCTAGGCAATGCACGGAAGGCAAGCAAAGAGGAACGGAACGCAAGGAAGGCAAGGGAATGCAAGGCAAGGCAAGGTTAACGGAAGGAACGGCACGGCAAGGGGAAACAAGGCTAAGGCACGGTAACGCACGGCTAGGCAATGCAGGGCAAGGCAAGGAAATGGTAACGCAAGGCAAGGCACGGTTTGGGGAGGCAAGGCTAATGCACGACAACGCAAGGATAGGCAGTGCACGGCTAGGCAAGGAAAGAGTAACGGAAGGAAAGGAAGGCAAGGCAAAGCAAGGCAAGGCAAGTGCAACAAAAGGCAAGGCACGGCAAGGGGAAACAAGGCTAAGGAACGGCAACGCACGGCTAGGCAATGCACGGCCAGGCAAGGAAAGGGTAACGCAAGGCAAGGCACGGTAAGGCAAGAAAAGGCTAATGCACGACAACGCACGGGTAGGCAATGCACGGCAAGGCAAGGAAAGGGTAACGCAAGGCAAGGCACTGTCAGGCGAGGCAAAGCTAATGCACGACATCGCAAGGCTAGGCAGTGCACGGCTAGGCAAGGAAAGAGTAATGGAAGGAAAGGAAGGCAAGGCAAAGCATGGCAAGGCAAGTGTAACAACAGGCACGGCACGGCAAGGGGAAAAAAGGCTAAGGCACGACAACGCAAGGCTAGGCAATGCAGGGCAAGGCAAGGAAAGGGTAACGCAAGGCAAGGCACGGTGAGGCAAGGCAAGGCTGATGCACGACAACGCACGGCTAGGCAATGCACGGCAAGGCAAGGAAAGGGTAACGCAAGGCAAGGCACGGTTAGGCGAGGCAAGGCTAAGGCACGACAACGCAAGGCTAGGCAATGCACGGAAGGCAAGCAAAGAGTAACGGAAGGCAAGGAAGGCAAGGGAAAGCAGGGGAAGGGCAAGGGTAACGGAACGGCACGGTAAGGGGAAACAAGGCTAAGGCACGACAACGCAGGGCTAGGCCATGCACAGCAAGGCAAGGAAAGGGTAACGCAAGGGAAGGCACGGTCAGGCGAGGCAAGGGTAATGCACGACAACGCAAGGCTACGCAGTGCACGGCTAGGCAAGGAAAGAGTAACGGAAGGAAAGGAAGGCCAGGCACAGCAAGGCCAGGCAAGTGTAACAAAAGGCACGGCACGGCAAGGGGAAAGAAGGCTAAGGCACGGCAACGCAAGGCTAAGCAATGCACGGCCAGGCAAGGAAAGGGTAACGCAAGGCAAGGCACGGTAAGGCAAGGCGAGGATAATGCACGACAACGCACGGCTAGGCAATGCACGGCAAGGCAAGGAAAGGGTAACGCAAGGCAAGGCACGGTTAGGCGAGGCAAGGCTAAGGCACGACAACGCAAGGCTAGGCAATGCACGGAAGGCAAGCAAAGAGTAACGGAAGGCAAGGAATGCAAGGCAAAGCAAGGCAAAGCAAGCAAGGCTATGGCAAGGTGAAACAAGGCTAAGGCACCACAACGCACGGCTAGGCAATGCACGGCCAGCCAAGGAAAAGGTAACGCAAGGCAAGGCACTCTGAGGAAAGGCAAGGCTAATGCACGATAGCGCAAGGCCAGGCAATGCACGGAAGGCAAGCAAAGAGTAACGGAAGGCAAGGAAGGCAAGGGAAAGCAAGGCAAGGCAAGGGTAACGGAAGGAACGGCACGGCAAGGGGAAACAAGGCTAAGGCACGGCAACGCACGGCTAGGCAATGCACGGCAAGGCAAGGAAAGGGTAACGCAAGGCAAGGCACGGTGAGGCAAGGCAAGGCTGATGCACGACAACGCACGGCTAGGCAATGCACGGCAAGGCAAGGAAAGGGTAACGCAAGGCAAGGCACGGTCAGGCGACGCAAGGCTAAGGCACGACAACGCAAGGCTAGGCAATGCACGGAAGGCAAGCAAAGAGTAACGGAAGGCAAGGAAGGGAAGGGAAACCAAGGCAAGGCAAGGGTAACGGAAGGAACGGCTCGGCAAGGGGAAACAAGGCTAAGGAACGGCAACGCAGGGCTAGGCAATGCACGGCAAGGCAAGGAAAGCGTAACGCAAGGCAAGGCACTGTCAGGCAAGGCAAAGCTAATGCACGACATCGCAAGGCTAGGCAGTGCACGGAAGGCAAGCAAAGAGTAACGGAAGGCAAGGAATGCAAGGGAAAGCAGGGGAAGGCAAGGGTAACGAAAGGAACGGCACGGTAACGGGAAACAAGGCTAAGGCACGACAACACAGGGCTAGGCAATGAAGGGCAAGGCAAGGTAAGGGTAACGCAAGGCAAGGCACGGTCGGCGAGGCAAGGCTAAGGCACGACAACGCAAGGCTAGGCAATGCACGGAAGGCAAGCAAAGAGTAACGGAACGCAAGGAAGGCAAGGGAAAGCAAGGCAAGGCAAGGTTAACGGAAGGAACGGCACGGCAAGGGGAAACAAGGCTAAGGCACGGTAACGCACGGCTAGGCAATGCAGGGCAAGGCAAGGAAATGGTAACGCAAGGCAAGGCACGGTTTGGGGAGGCAAGGCTAATGCACGACAACGCAACGCTAGGCAGTGCACGGCTACGCAAGGAACGAGTAACGGAAGGAAAGGAAAGGAAGGCAAAGCATGGCAAGTCAAGTGTAACAACAGGCACGGCACGGCAAGGGGAAACAAGGCTAAGGCACGACAACGAAAAGCTAGGCAATGCACGGAAGGCAAGCAAAGAGTAACGGAAGGCAAGGAATGCAAAGGAAAGCAGGGGAAGGCAAGGGTAACGAAAGGAACGGCACGGTAAGGGGAAACAAGGTTAAGGCACGACAACACAGGTCTAGGCAATGCAGGGCAAGGCAAGGAAAGGGTCACGCAAGGCAAGGCACGGTTTGGGGAGGCAAGGCTAATGCACGACAACGCAAGGCTAGGCAATGCACGGAAGGCAAGCAAAGAGTAACGGAAGGCAAGGAAGGCAAGGGAAAGCAAGGCAAGGCAAGGGTAACGGAAGGAACGGCACGGCAAGGGGAAACAAGGCTAAGGCACGGCAACGCACAGCTAGGCAATGCACGGCAAGGTAAGGAAATGGTAACGCAAGGCAAGGCACGGTGAGGCAAGGCAAGGCTAATGCACGACAACGCAAGGCTAGGCAGTGCACGGCTAGGCAAGGAACGAGTAACGGAAGGAAAGGAAGGCAAGGCAAAGCAAGGCAAGGCAAGTGTAACAAAAGGCAAGGCACGGCAAGGGGAAAGAAGGCTAAGGAAAGGGAACGCACGGCTAGGCAATGCACGGCCAGGCAAGGAAAGGGTAACGCAAGGCAAGGCACGGTAAGACAAGACAAGGTTAATGCACGACAACGCACGGCTAGGCAATGCACGGCAAGGCAAGGAAAGGGTAACGCAAGGCAAGGAACGGTCAGGCGAGGCAAGGCTAATGCACGACAACGCAAGGCTAGGCAATGCACGGAAGGCAAGCAAAGAGTAACGGAATGCAAGGAAGGCAAGGGAAACCAAGGCAAGGCAAGGGTAACGGAAGGAAAGGCTCGGCAAGGGGAAACAAGGCTAAGGCACGGCAACGCAGGGCTAGGCAATGCACGGCAAGGCAAGGAAAGGTTAACGCAAGGCAAGGCACGGTTTGGGGAGGCAAGGCTAATTCACGACAACGCAAGGCTAGGCAGTGCACGGCTAGGCAAGGAACGAGTAACGGAAGGCAAGGAAGGCAAGGGAAAGCAAGGCAAGGCAAGGGTAACGCAAGGAACGGCAAGACAAGGGGAAACAAGGCTAAGGCACGGCAACGCACGGCTAGGCAATGCACGGCAAGGCAAGGAAAGGGTAACGCAAGGCAAGGCACGGTGAGGCAAGGCAAGGCTGATGCACGACAACGCACGGCTAGGCAATGCACGGAAGGCAAGCAAAGAGTAACGGAAGGCAAGGAAGGCAAGGGAAACCAAGGCAAGGCAAGGGTAACGGAAGGAACGGCTCGGCAAGGGGAAACAAGGCTAAGGCACGGCAACGCAGGGCTAGGCAATGCACGGCAAGGCAAGGAAAGGGTAACGCAAGGCAAGGCACTGTCAGGCGAGGCAAAGCTAATGCACGACATCGCAAGGCTAGGCAGTGCACGGCTAGGCAAGGAAAGAGTAACGGAAGGAAAGGAACGCAAGGCAAAGCATGGCAAGGCAAGTGTAACAACAGGCACGGCACGGCAAGGGGAAACAAGGCTAAGGCACGACAACGCAAGGCTAGGCAATGCACGGAAGGCAAGCAAAGAGTGACGGAGGGCAAGGAATGCAAGGGAAAGCAAGGCAAGGCAAGGGTACCGAAAGGAACGGCACGGTAAGGGGAAACAAGGCTAAGGCACGACAACACAGGGCTAGGTAATGCAGGGCAAGGCAAGGAAAGGGAAACGCAAGGCAAGGCACGGTCAGGCGAGGCAAGGCTAAGGCACGACAACGCAAGGCTAGGCAATGCACGGCAAGGCAAGGAAAGGGTAACGCAAGGCAAGGCACGGTCAGGCGAGGCAAGGGTAATGCACGACAACGCAAGGCTACGCAGTGCACGGCTAGGCAAGGAAAGAGTAACGGAAGGAAAGGAAGGCAAGGCAAAGCAAGGCAAGGAAAGTGTAACAAAAGGCACGGCACGGCAAGGGGAAACAAGGCTAAGGCACGGCAACGCAAGGCTAAGCAATGCACGGCCAGAGAAGGAAAGGGTAACGCAAGGCAAGGCACGGTAAGGCAAGGCGAGGCTAATGCACGACCACGCACGGCTAGGCAATGCACGGCAAGGCAAGGAAAGGGTAACGCAAGGCAAGGCACGGTGAGGCGAGGCAAGGCTAAGGCACGACAACGCAAGGCTAGGCAATGCACGGAAGGCAAGCAAAGAGTAACGGAAGGCAAGGAATGCAAGGCAAAGCAAGGCAAAGCAAGGGTAACGGAAGGAACGGCACGGCAAGGGGAAACAAGGCTAAGGCACGGCAACGCACGGCTAGGCAATGCACGGCAAGGCAAGGAAAGGGTAACGCAAGGCAAGGCACGGTGAGGCAAGGCAAGGCTGATGCACGACAACGCACGGCTAGGCAATGCACGGCAAGGCAAGGAAAGGGTAACGCAAGGCAAGGCACCGTCAGGCGAGGCAAGGCTAAGGCACGACAACGCAAGGCTAGGCAATGCACGGAAGGCAAGCAAAGAGTAACGGAAGGCAAGGAAGGCAAGGGAAACCAAGGCAAGGCAAGGGTAACGGAAGGAACGGCTCGGCAAGGGGAAACAAGGCTAAGGCACGGCAACGCAGGGCTAGGCAATGCAGGGCAAGGCAAGGAAAGGGTAACGCAAGGCAAGGCACGGTTTGGGGAGGCAAGGCTAATGCACGACAACGCAAGGCTAAGCAATGCACGGCCAGGCAAGGAAAGGGTAACGCAAGGCAAGGCACGGTAAGGCAAGGCGAGGCTAATGCACGACAACGCACGGCTAGGCAATGCACGGCAAGGCAAGGAAAGGGTAACGCAAGGCAAGGCACGGTTAGGCGAGGCAAGGCTAAGGCACGACAACGCAAGGCTAGGCAATGCACGGAAGGCAAGCAAAGAGTAACGGAATGGAAGGAAGGCAAGGCAAAGCAAGGCAAAGCAAGCAAGTCTATGGCAAGGTGAAACAAGCCTAAGGCACCACAACGCAACGCTAGGCAATGCACGGCCAGCCAAGGAAAAGGTAACGCAAGGCAAGGCACTGTCAGGCGAGGCAAGGCTAAGGCACGACAACGCAAGGCTAGGCAATGCACGGAAGGAAAGCAAAGAGTAACGGAAGGCAAGGAATGCAAGGGAAAGCAGGGGAAGGCAAGGGTAACGAAAGGAACGTCACGGTAAGGGGAAACAAGGCTAAGGCACGACAACACAGGGCTAGGCAATGCAGGGCAAGGCAAGGAAAGGGTAACGCAAGGCAAGGCACGGTCAGGTGAGGCAAGGCTAATGCACGACAACGCAAGGCTATGCAATGCACGGAAGGCAAGCAAAGAGTAACGGAAGGCAAGGAACTCAAGGGAAACCAAGGCAAGGCAAGGGTATCGGAAGGAACGGCTCGGGAAGGGGAAACAAGGCTAAGGCACGGCAACGCAGGGCTAGGCAATGCAGGGCAAGGCAAGGAAAGGGTAACGCAAGGCAAGGCACGGTTTGGGGAGGCAAGGCTAATGCACGACTACGCAAGGCTAGGCAATGCACGGAAGGCAAGCAAAGAGTAACGGAAGGCAAGGAATGCAATGCAAAGCAAGGCAACGCATGCAAGGCTATAGCAAGGTGAAAAAAGGCTAAGGCACGAGCACGCAAGGCTAGGCAATGCACGGAAGGGAAGCAAAGAGTAACGGAACGCAAGGAAGGCAAGGGAAAGCAAGGCAAGGCACGGTTAACGGAAGGAACGTCACGGCAAGGGGAAACAAGGCTAAGGCACGGTAACGCACGGCTAGGCAATGCACGGCAAGGCAAGGAGAGAGTAACGGAAGGAAAGGAAGGCAAGGCAAAGCAAGGCAAGGCAAGTGTAACAAAAGGCAAGGCACGGCAAGGGGAAACAAGGCTAAGGAAAGGCAACGCACGGCTAGGCAATGCACGGCCAGGCAAGGAAAGGGTAACGCAAGCAAGGCACGGTTAGGCGACGCAAGGCTAAGGCACGACAACGCAAGGCTAGGCAGTGCACGGCTAGGCAAGGAACGAGTAACGGAAGGAACGGAAAGGAAGGCAAAGCATGGCAGGTCAAGTGTAACAACAGGCACGGCACGGCAAGGGGAAACAAGGCTAAGGCACGACAACGCAAGGCTAGGCAATGCACGGAAGGCAAGCAAAGAAGAACGGAACGCAAGGAAGGCAAGGGAATGCAAGGCAAGGCAAGGTTAACGGAAGGAACGGCACGGCAAGGGGAAACAAGGCTAAGGCACGGTAACGCACGGCTAGGCAATGCAGGGCAAGGCAAGGAAATGGTAACGCAAGGCAAGGCACGGTTTGGGGAGGCAAGGCTAATACACGACAACGCAAGGATTGGCAGTGCACGGCTAGGCAAGGAAAGAGTAACGGAAGGAAAGGAAGGCAAGGCAAAGCAAGGCAAGGCAAGGCTAACGGAAGGAACGGCACGGCAAGGGGAAACAAGGCTAAGGAACGGCAACGCACGGCTAGGCAATGCACGGCCAGGCAAGGGAAGTGGTAACGCAAGGCAAGGCACGGTAAGGCAAGAAAAGGCTAATGCACGACAGCGCACGGTTAGGCAATGCACGGCAAGGCAAGGAAAGGGTAACGCAAGGCAAGGCACTGTCAGGCGAGGCAAAGCTAATGCACGACATCGCAAGGCTAGGCAGTGCACGGCTAGGGAAGGAAAGAGTAATGGAAGGAAAGGAAGGCAAGGCAAAGCATGGCAAGGCAAGTGTAACAACAGGCACGGCACGGCAAGGGGAAAAAAGGCTAAGGCACGACAACGCAAGGCTAGGCAATGCAGGGCAAGGCAAGGAAAGGGTAACGCAAGGCAAGGCACGGTGAGGCAAGGCAAGGCTGATGCACGACAACGCACGGCTAGGCAATGCACGGCAAGGCAAGGAAAGGGTAACGCAAGGCAAGGCACGGTTAGGCGAGGCAAGGCTAAGGCACGACAACGCAAGGCTAGGCAATGCACGGAAGGCAAGCAAAGAGTAACGGAAGGCAAGGAAGGCAAGGGAAAGCAGGGGAAGGGAAGGGTAACGGAAGGAACGGCACGGTAAGGGGAAACAAGGCTAAGGCACGACAACGCAGGGCTAGGCAATGCACAGCAAGGCAAGGAAAGGGTAACGCAAGGGAAGGCACGGTCAGGCGAGGCAAGGGTAATGCACGACAACGCAAGGCTACGCAGTGCACGGCTAGGCAAGGAAAGAGTAACGGAAGGAAAGGAAGGCCAGGCACAGCAAGGCCAGGCAAGTGTAACAAAAGGCACGGCACGGCAAGGGGAAAGAAGGCTAAGGCACGGCAACGCAAGGCTAAGCAATGCACGGCCAGGCAAGGAAAGGGTAACGCAAGGCAAGGCACGGTAAGGCAAGGCGAGGATAATGCACGACAACGCACGGCTAGGCAATGCACGGCAAGGCAAGGAAAGGGTAACGCAAGGCAAGGCACGGTTAGGCGAGGCAAGGCTCAGGCACGACAACGCAAGGCTAGGCAATGCACGGAAGGCAAGCAAAGAGTAACGGAAGGCAAGGAATGCAAGGCAAAGCAAGGCAAAGCAAGCAAGGCTATGGCAAGGTGAAACAAGGCTAAGGCACCACAACGCACGGCTACGCAATGCACGGCCAGCCAAGGAAAAGGTAACGCAAGGCAAGGCACTCTGAGGAAAGGCAAGGCTAATGCACGATAGCGCAAGGCCAGGCAATGCACGGAAGGTAAGCAAAGAGTAACGGAAGGCAAGGAAGGCAAGGGAAAGCAAGGCAAGGCAAGGGTAACGGAAGGAACGGCACGGCAAGGGGAAACAAGGCTAAGGCACGGCAACGCACGACTAGGCAATGCACGGCAAGGCAAGGAAAGGGTAACGCAAGGCAAGGCACGGTGAGGCAAGGCAAGGCTGATGCACGACAACGCACGGCTAGGCAACGCACGGCAAGGCAAGGAAAGGGTAACGCAAGGCAAGGCACGGTCAGGCGACGCAAGGCTAAGGCACGACAACGCAAGGCTAGGCAATGCACGGAAGGCAAGCAAAGAGTAACGGAAGGCAAGGAAGGGAAGGGAAACCAAGGCAAGGCAAGGGTAACGGAAGGAACGACTCGGCAAGGGGAAACAAGGCTAAGGAACGGCAACGCAGGGCTAGGCAATGCACGGCAAGGCAAGGAAAGCGTAACGCAAGGCAAGGCACTGGCAGGCAAGGCAAAGCTAATGCACGACATCGCAAGGCTTGGCAGTGCACGGAAGGCAAGCAAAGAGTAACGGAAGGCAAGGAATGCAAGGGAAAGCAGGGGAAGGCAAGGGTAACGAAAGGAACGGCACGGTAAGGGGAAACAAGGCTAAGGCACGACAACACAGGGCTAGGCAATGCAGGGCAAGGCAAGGTAAGGGTAACGCAAGGCAAGGCACGGTCAGGCGAGGCAAGGCTAAGGCACGACAACGCAAGGCTAGGCAATGCACGGAAGGCAAGCAAAGAGTAACGGAACGCAAGGAAGGCAAGGGAAAGCAAGGCAAGGCAAGGTTAACGGAAGGAACGGCACGGCAAGGGGAAACAAGGCTAAGGCACGGTAACGCACGGCTAGGCAATGCAGGGCAAGGCAAGGAAATGGTAACGCAAGGCAAGGCACGGTTTGGGGAGGCAAGGCTAATGCACGACAACGCAAGGCTAGGCAGTGCACGGCTACGCAAGGAACGAGTAACGGAAGGAAAGGAAAGGAAGGCAAAGCATGGCAAGTCAAGTGTAACAACAGGCACGGCACGGCAAGGGGAAACAAGGCTAAGGCACGACAACGCAAAGCTAGGCAATGCACGGAAGGCAAGCAAAGAGTAACGGAAGGCAAGGAATGCAAAGGAAAGCAGGGGAAGGCAAGGGTAACGAAAGGAACGGCACGGTAAGGGGAAACAAGGCTAAGGCACGACAACACAGGGCTAGGCAATGCAGGGCAAGGCAAGGAAAGGGTCACGCAAGGCAAGGCACGGTTTGGGGAGGCAAGGCTAATGCACGACAACGCAAGGCTAGGCAATGCACGGAAGGCAAGCAAAGAGTAACGGAAGGCAAGGAAGGCAAGGGAAAGCAAGGCAAGGCAAGGGTAACGGAAGGAACGGCACGGCAAGGGGAAACAAGGCTAAGGCACGGCAACGCACAGCTAGGCAATGCACGGCAAGGTAAGGAAAGGGTAACGCAAGGCAAGGCACGGTGAGGCAAGGCAAGGCTAATGCACGACAACGCAAGGCTAGGCAGTGCACGGCTAGGCAAGGAACGAGTAACGGAAGGAAAGGAAGGCAAGGCAAAGCAAGGCAAGGCAAGTGTAACAAAAGGCAAGGCACGGCAAGGGGAAAGAAGGCTAAGGAAAGGGAACGCACGGTTAGGCAATGCACGGCCAGGCAAGGAAAGGGTAACGCAAGGCAAGGCACGGTAAGACAAGACAAGGTTAATGCACGACAACGCACGGCTAGGCAATGCACGGCAAGGCAAGGAAAGGGTAACGCAAGGCAAGGCACGGTCAGGCGAGGCAAGGCTAATGCACGACAACGCAAGGCTAGGCAATGCACGGAAGGCAAGCAAAGAGTAACGGAATGCAAGGAAGGCAAGGGAAACCAAGGCAAGGCAAGGGTAACGGAAGGAAAGGCTCGGCAAGGGGAAACAAGGCTAAGGCACGGCAACGCAGGGCTAGGCAATGCACGGCAAGGCAAGGAAAGGTTAACGCAAGGCAAGGCACGGTTTGGGGAGGCAAGGCTAATTCACGACAACGCAAGGCTAGGCAGTGCACGGCTAGGCAAGGAACGAGTAACGGAAGGCAAGGAAGGCAAGGGAAAGCAAGGCAAGGCAAGGGTAACGCAAGGAACGGCAAGACAAGGGGAAACAAGGCTAAGGCACGGCAACGCACGGCTAGGCAATGCACGGCAAGGCAAGGAAAGGGTAACGCAAGGCAAGGCACGGTGAGGCAAGGCAAGGCTGATGCACGACAACGCACGGCTAGGCAATGCACGGAAGGCAAGCAAAGAGTAACGGAAGGCAAGGAAGGCAAGGGAAACCAAGGCAAGGCAAGGGTAACGGAAGGAACGGCTCGGCAAGGGGAAACAAGGCTAAGGCACGGCAACACAGGGCTAGGCAATGCACGGCAAGGCAAGGAAAGGGTAACGCAAGGCTAGGCACTGTCAGGCGAGGCAAAGCTAATGCACGACATCGCAAGGCTAGGCAGTGCACGGCTAGGCAAGGAAAGAGTAACGGAAGGAAAGGAACGCAAGGCAAAGCATGGCAAGGCAAGTGTAACAACAGGCACGGCACGGCAAGGGGAAACAAGGCTAAGGCACGACAACGCAAGGCTAGGCAATGCACGGAAGGCAAGCAAAGAGTGACGGAAGGCAAGGAATGCAAAGGAAAGCAGGTTAAGGCAAGGGTACCGAAAGGAACGGCACGGTAAGGGGAAACAAGGCTAAGGCACGACAACACAGGGCTAGGTAATGCAGGGCAAGGCAAGGAAAGGGAAACGCAAGGCAAGGCACGGTCAGGCGAGGCAAGGCTAAGGCACGACAACGCAAGGCTAGGCAATGCACGGCAAGGCAAGGAAAGGGTAACGCAAGGCAAGGCACGGTCAGGCGAGGCAAGGGTAATGCACGACAACGCAAGGCTACGCAGTGCACGGCTAGGCAAGGAAAGAGTAACGGAAGGAAAGGAAGGCAAGGCAAAGCAAGGCAAGGAAAGTGTAACAAAAGGCACGGCACGGCAAGGGGAAACAAGGCTAAGGCACGGCAACGCAAGGCTAAGCAATGCACGGCCAGAGAAGGAAAGGGTAACGCAAGGCAAGGCACGGTAAGGCAAGGCGAGGCTAATGCACGACCACGCACGGCTAGGCAATGCACGGCAAGGCAAGGAAAGGGTAACGCAAGGCAAGGCACGGTGAGGCGAGGCAAGGCTAAGGCACGACAACGCAAGGCTAGGCAATGCACGGAAGGCAAGCAAAGAGTAACGGAAGGCAAGGAATGCAATGCAAAGCAAGGCAAAGCAAGGGTAACGGAAGGAACGGCACGGCAAGGGGAAACAAGGCTAAGGCACGGCAACGCACGGCTAGGCAATGTACGGCAAGGCAAGGAAAGGGTAACGCAAGGCAAGGCACGGTGAGGCAAGGCAAGGCTGATGCACGACAACGCACGGCTAGGCAATGCACGGCAAGGCAAGGAAAGGGTAACGCAAGGCAAGGCACGGTCAGGCGAGGCAAGGCTAAGGCACGACAACGCAAGGCTAGGCAATGCACGGAAGGCAAGCAAAGAGTAACGGAATGGAAGGAAGGCAAGGCAAAGCAAGGCAAAGCAAGCAAGTCTATGGCAAGGTGAAACAAGCCTAAGTCACCACAACGCAACGCTAGGCAATGCACGGCCAGCCAAGGAAAAGGTAACGCAAGGCAAGGCACTGTCAGGCGAGGCAAGGCTAAGGCACGACAACGCAAGGCTAGGCAATGCACGGAAGGAAAGCAAAGAGTAACGGAAGGCAAGGAATGCAAGGGAAAGCAGGGGAAGGCAAGGGTAACGAAAGGAACGTCACGGTAAGGGGAAACAAGGCTAAGGCACGACAACACAGGGCTAGGCAATGCAGGGCAAGGCAAGGTACGGGTAACGCAAGGCAAGGCACGGTCAGGCGAGGCAAGGCTAAGGCACGACAACGCAAGGCTAGGCAATGCACGGAAGGCAAGCAAAGAGTAACGGAACGCAAGGAAGGCAAGGGAAAGCAAGGGAAGGCAAGGTTAACGGAAGGAACGGCACGGCAAGGGGAAACACGGCTAAGGCACAGCAACGCAAGGCTAGGCAATGCAGGGCAAGGCAAGGAAAGGGTAACGCAAGGCAAGGCACGGTTTGGGGAGGCAAGGCTAATGCACGACTACGCAAGGCTAGGAAATGCACGGAAGGCAAGCAAAGAGTAACGGAAGGCAAGGAATGCAATGCAAAGCAAGGCAACGCATGCAAGGCTATAGCAAGGTGAAAAAAGGCTAAGGCACGAGCACGCAAGGCTAGGCAATGCACGGAAGGGAAGCAAAGAGTAACGGAAGGCAAGGAAGGCAAGGCAAAGCAAGGCAACGCAAGCAAGGCTATGGCAAGGTGAAAAAAGACTAAGGCACGACAACGCAAGGCTAGGCAATGCACGGAAGGCAAGCAAAGAGTAACGGAACGCAAGGAAGGCAAGGGAAAGCAAGGCAAGGCAAGGTTAACGGAAGGAACGTCACGGCAAGGGGAAACAAGGCTACGGCACGGTAACGCTCGGCTAGGCAATGCAGGGCAAGGCAAGGAAATGGTAACGCAAGGCAAGGCACGGTTTGGGGAGGCAAGGCTAATGCACGACAACGCAAGGCTAGGCAGTGCACGGCTAGGCAAGGAACGAGTAACGGAAGGAAAGGAAGGCAAGGCAAAGCAAGGCAAGGCAAGTGTAACAAAAGGCAAGGCACGGCAAGGGGAAACAAGGCTAAGGAAAGGCAACGCACGGCTAGGCAATGCACGGCCAGGCAAGGAAAGGGTAACGCAAGGCAAGGCACGGTTAGGCGACGCAAGGCTAAGGCACGACAACGTAAGGCTAGGCAGTGCACGGCTAGGCAAGGAACGAGTAACGGAAGGAATGGAAAGGAAGGCAAAGCATGGCAAGTCAAGTGTAACAACAGGCACGGCACGGCAAGGGGAAACAAGGCTAAGGCACGACAACGCAAGGCTAGGCAATGCACGGAAGGCAAACAAAGAGTAACGGAAGGCAAGGAATGCAAAGGAAAGCAGGTTAAGGCAAGGGTAACGGAAGGAACGGCTCGGCAAGGGGAAACAAGGCTAAGGCACGGCAACGCAGGGCTAGGCAATGCACGGCAAGGCAAGGAAAGGGTAACGGCAAGGCAAGGCACTGTCAGGCGAGGCAAAGATAATGCACGACATCGCAAGGCTAGGCAGTGCACGGCTAGGCAAGGAAAGAGTAACGGAAGGAAAGGAAGGCAAGGCAAAGCATGGCAAGGCAAGTGTAACAACAGGCACGGCACGGCAAGGGGAAACAAGGCTAAGGCACGACAACGCAAGGCTAGGCAATGCACGGAAGGCAAGCAAAGAGTGACGGAAGGCAAGGAATGCAAAGGAAAGCAGGTTAAGGCAAGGGAACCGAAAGGAACGCCACGGTAAGGGGAAACAAGGCTAAGGCACGACAACACAGGGCTAGGTAATGCAGGGCAAGGCAAGGAAAGGGAAACGCAAGGCAAGGCACGGTCAGGCGAGGCAAGGCTAAGGCACGACAACGCAAGGCTAGGCAATGCACGGCAAGGCAAGGAAAGGGTAACGCAAGGCAAGGCACGGTCAGGCGAGGCAAGGGTAATGCACGACAACGCAAGGCTACGCAGTGCACGGCTAGGCAAGGAAAGAGTAACGGAAGGAAAGGAAGGCAAGGCAAAGCAAGGCAAGGAAAGTGTAACAAAAGGCACGGCACGGCAAGGGGAAACAAGGCTAAGGCACGGCAACGCAAGGCTAAGCAATGCACGGCCAGAGAAGGAAAGGGTAACGAAGGCAACGGTAAGGCAAGGCGAGGCTAAGGCAACGGCTAGGCAAGCACGGCAAGGCAAGGAAAGGGTAACGCAAGGCAAGGCACGGTCAGGCGAGGCAAGGCTAAGGCACGACAACGCAAGGCTAGGCAATGCACGGAAGGCAAGCAAAGAGCAAGGAAAGGGTGCAACGCAAGGCAAGGCAACGGTAAGGCAGGAACGGCAGGCAAGGGAAACAAGGCTAAGGCACGACAACGCACGGCTAGGCAATGCACGGCAAGGCAAGGAAAGGGTAACGCAAGGCAAGGCACGGTTAGGCGAGGCAAGGCTAAGGCACGACAACGCAAGGCTAGGCAATGCACGGAAGGCAAGCAAAGAGTAACGGAATGGAAGGAAGGCAAGGCAAAGCAAGGCAAAGCAAGCAAGTCTATGGCAAGGTGAAACAAGCCTAAGTCACCACAACGCAACGCTAGGCAATGCACGGCCAGCCAAGGAAAAGGTAACGCAAGGCAAGGCACTGTCAGGCGAGGCAAGGCTAAGGCACGACAACGCAAGGCTAGGCAATGCACGGAAGGAAAGCAAAGAGTAACGGAAGGCAAGGAATGCAAGGGAAAGCAGGGGAAGGCAAGGGTAACGAAAGGAACGTCACGGTAAGGGGAAACAAGGCTAAGGCACGACAACACAGGGCTAGGCAATGCAGGGCAAGGCAAGGTACGGGTAACGCAAGGCAAGGCTCGGTCAGGCGAGGCAAGGCTAAGGCACGACAACGCAAGGCTAGGCAATGCACGGAAGGCAACCAAAGAGTAACGGAACGCAAGGAAGGCAAGGGAAAGCAAGGGAAGGCAAGGTTAACGGAAGGAACGGCACGGCAAGGGGAAACACGGCTAAGGCACGGCAACGCACGGCTAGGCAATGCAGGGCAAGGCAAGGAAATGGTAACGCAAGGCAAGGCACGGTTTGGGGAGGCAAGGCTAATGCACGACAACGCAAGGCTAGGCAGTGCACGGCTAGGCAAGGAAAGAGTAACGGAAGGAAAGGAACGCAAGGCAAAGCAAGGCAATGCAAGTGTAACAAAGGCAAGGCACGGCAAGGGGAAACAAGGCTAAGGAACGGAAACGCACGGCTAGGCAATGCAAGGCCAGGCAAGGAAAGGGTAACGCAAGGCAAGGCGCGGTAAGGCAAGACAAGGCTAATGCACGACAACGCACGGGTAGGCAATGCACGGCAAGGCAAGGAAAGGGTAACGCAAGGCAAGGCACGGTCAGGTGAGGCAAGGCTAATGCACGACAACGCAAGGCTAGGCAATGCACGGAAGGCAAGCAAAGAGTAACTGAAGGCAAGGAAGGCAAGGGAAACCAAGGCAAGGCAAGGGTATCGGAAGGACCGGCTCGGCAAGGGGAAACAAGGCTAAGGCACGGCAACGCAGGGCTAGGCAATGCAGGGCAAGGCAAGGAAAGGGTAACGCAAGGCAAGGCACGGTTTGGGGAGGCAAGGCTAATGCACGACAACGCAAGGCTAGGCAATGCACGGAAGGCAAGCAAAGAGTAACGGAAGGCAAGGAATGCAATGCAAAGCAAGGCAACGCATGCAAGGCTATAGCAAGGTGAAAAAAGGCTAAGGCACGACCACGCAAGGCTAGGCAATGCACGGAAGGGAAGCAAAGAGTAACGGAAGGCAAGGAAGGCAAGGCAAAGCAAGGCAACGCAAGCAAGGCTATGGCAAGGTGAAAAAAGACTAAGACACGACAACGCAAGGCTAGGCAATGCACGGAAGGCAAGCAAAGAGTAACGGAAGGCAAGGAAGGCAAGGGAAAGCAAGGCAAGGCAAGGGTAACGGAAGCAACGGCACGGCAAGGGGAAACAAGGCTAAGGCACGACAACGAACGGCTAGGCAATGCACTGCAAGGCAAGGAAAGGGTAACGCAAGGCAAGGCACGGTGAGGAAAGGCAAGGCTGATGCACGACAACGCAAGGCTAGGCAATTCACGGCAAGGCAAGGAAAGGGTAATGCAAGGCAAGGCACGTTCAGTCGAAGCAAGGCTAAGGCACGAAAACGCAAGGCTAGGCAATGCACGGAAGGCAAGCAAAGAGTAACGGAAGGCAAGGAATGCAAGGGAAAGCAGGGGAAGGCAAGGGTAACGAAAGGAACGGCACGGTAAGGTTAAACAAGGCTAAGGCACGACAACACAGGGCTAGGCAATGCAGGGCAAGGCAAGGTAAGGGTAACACAAGGCAAGGCACGGTCCGGCGAGGCAAGGCTAAGGCACGACAACGCAAGGCTAGGCAATGCACGGAAGGCAAGCAAAGAGGAACGGAACGCAAGGAAGGCAAGGGAATGCAAGGCAAGGCAAGGTTAACGGAAGGAACGGCACGGCAAGGGGAAACAAGGCTAAGGCACGGTAACGCACGGCTAGGCAATTCAGGGCAAGGCAAGGAAATGGTAACGCAAGGCAAGGCACGGTTTGGGGAGGCAAGGCAAGGAAATGGTAACGCAAGGCAAGGCACGGTTTGGGGAGGCAAGGCTAATGCACGACAACGCAAGGAAAGGCAGTGCACGGCTAGGCAAGGAAAGAGTAACGGAAGGAAAGGAAGGCAAGGCAAAGCAAGGCAAGGCAAGTGCAACAAAAGGCAAGGCACGGCAAGGGGAAACAAGGCTAAGGAACGGCAACGCACGGCTAGGCAATGCACGGCCAGGCAAGGAAAGGGTAACGCAAGGCAAGGCACGGTAAGGCAAGAAAAGGCTAATGCACGACAACGCACGGGTAGGCAATGCACGGCAAGGCAAGGAAAGGGTAACGCAAGGCAAGGCACTGTCAGGCGAGGCAAGGGTAATGCACGACAACGCAAGGCTACGCAGTGCACGGCTAGGCAAGGAAAGAGTAACGGAAGGAAAGGAAGGCCAGGCACAGCAAGGCCAGGCAAGTGTAACAAAAGGCACGGCACGGCAAGGGGAAAGAAGGCTAAGGCACGGCAACGCAAGGCTAAGCAATGCACGGCCAGGCAAGGAAAGGGTAACGCAAGGCAAGGCACGGTAAGGCAAGGCAAGGCTAAGGCACGACAACGCAAGGCTAGGCAATGCACGGAAGGAAAGCAAAGATTAACGGAAGGCAAGGAATGCAAGGGAAAGCAGGGGAAGGCAAGGGTAACGAAAGGAACGTCACGGTAAGGGGAAACAAGGCTAAGGCACGACAACACAGGGCTAGGCAATGCAGGGCAAGGCAAGGTACGGGTAACGCAAGGCAAGGCACGGTCAGGCGAGGCAAGGCTAAGGCACGACAACGCAAGGCTAGGCAATGCACGGAAGGCAAGCAAAGAGTAACGGAACGCAAGGAAGGCAAGGGAAAGCAAGGGAAGGCAAGGTTAATGGAAGGAACGGCACGGCAAGGGGAAACAAGGCTAAGGCACGGCAACGCAGGCTAGGCAATGCAGGGCAAGGCAAGGAAAGGGTAACGCAAGGCAAGGCACGGTTTGGGGAGGCAAGGCTAATGCACGACAACGCAAGGCTAGGCAATGCACGGAAGGCAAGCAAAGAGTAACGGAAGGCAAGGAAGCAAGGCAAAGCAAGGCAAGGCATGCAAGGCTAAAGCAAGGAAAAAAGGCTAAGGCAAGGCAAGGCTAGGCAATGCACGGAAGGGAAGCAAAGAGTAACGAAGGCAAGGAAGGGGAAACAAGGGCACACAAGCACAGCTAGGCAATGCAGGCAAGGCAAGGAAAGGGTACGCAAGGCAAGGCACGGTCAGGGAGGCAAGGCTAATGCACGACAACGCAAGGCTAGGCAATGCACGGAAGGCAAGCAAAGAGTAACGGAAGGCAAGGAAGGCAAGGGAAAGCAAGGCAAGGCAAGGGTAAGGCAAGGGAAAAAGGCTAAGGAAAGGACGTCACGGCAAGGGGAAACAAGGCTAAGGCACAAGGTAACGCACAGGCTAGGCAATGCACGGCAAGGCAAGGAAAGGGTAACGCAAGGCAAGGCACGGTCAGGCGAGGCAAGGCTAATGCACGACAACGCAAGGCTAGGCAATGCACGGCTAGGCAAGGAAAGAGTAACGGAAGGCAAGGAAGGCAAGGGAAAGCAAGGCAAGGCAAGTGTAACAAAAGGAAAGGCACGGCAAGGGGAAACAAGGCTAAGGCACGGCAACGCACGGCTAGGCAATGCACGGCAAGGCAAGGAAAGGGTAACGCAAGGCAAGGCACGGTTAGGGAGGCAAGGCTAATGCACGACAACGCAAGGCTAGGCAGTGCACGGCTAGGCAAGGAACGAGTAACGGAAGGAAGGAAGGAAGGCAAAGCATGGCAAGGTCAAGTGTAACAACAGGCACGGCACGGCAAGGGGAAACAAGGCTAAGGCACGACAACGCAAGGCTAGGCAATGCACGGAAGGCAAACAAAGAGTAACGGAAGGCAAGGAATGCAAAGGAAAGCAGGTTAAGGCAAGGGTAACGGAAGGAACGGCTCGGCAAGGGGAAACAAGGCTAAGGCACGGCAACGCAGGGCTAGGCAATGCACGGCAAGGCAAGGAAAGGGTAACGGAAGGCAAGGCACTGTCAGGCGAGGCAAAGATAATGCACGACATCGCAAGGCTAGGCAGTGCACGGCTAGGCAAGGAAAGAGTAACGGAAGGAAAGGAAGGCAAGGCAAAGCATGGCAAGGCAAGTGTAACAACAGGCACGGCACGGCAAGGGGAAACAAGGCTAAGGCACGACAACGCAAGGCTAGGCAATGCACGGAAGGCAAGCAAAGAGTGACGGAAGGCAAGGAATGCAAAGGAAAGCAGGTTAAGGCAAGGGTACCGAAAGGAACGCCACGGTAAGGGGAAACAAGGCTAAGGCACGACAACACAGGGCTAGGTAATGCAGGGCAAGGCAAGGAAAGGGAAACGAAAGGCAAGGCACGGTCAGGCGAGGCAAGGCTAAGGCACGACAACGCAAGGCTAGGCAATGCACGGCAAGGCAAGGAAAGGGTAACGCAAGGCAAGGCACGGTCAGGCGAGGCAAGGGTAATGCACGACAACGCAAGGCTACGCAGTGCACGGCTAGGCAAGGAAAGAGTAACGGAAGGAAAGGAAGGCAAGGCAAAGCAAGGCAAGGAAAGTGTAACAAAAGGCACGGCACGGCAAGGGGAAACAAGGCTAAGGCACGGCAACGCAGGGCTAGGCAATGTAGGGCAAGGCAAGGAAAGGGTAACGCAAGGCAAGGCACGGTTTGGGGAGGCAAGGCTAATGCACGACAACACAAGGCTAAGCAATGCACGGCCAGGCAAGGAAAGGGTAACGCAAGGCAAGGCACGGTAAGGCAAGGCGAGGCTAATGCACGACAACGCACGGCTAGGCAATGCACGGCAAGGCAAGGAAAGGGTAACGCAAGGCAAGGCACGGTTAGGCGAGGCAAGGCTAAGGCACGACAACGCAAGGCTAGGCAATGCACGGAAGGCAAGCAAAGAGTAACGGAATGGAAGGAAGGCAAGGCAAAGCAAGGCAAAGCAAGCAAGTCTATGGCAAGGTGAAACAAGCCTAAGTCACCAGAACGCAACGCTAGGCAATGCACGGCCAGCCAAGGAAAAGGTAACGCAAGGCAAGGCACTGTCAGGCGAGGCAAGGCTAAGGCACGACAACGCAAGGCTAGGCAATGCACGGAAGGAAAGCAAAGAGTAACGGAAGGCAAGGAATGCAAGGGAAAGCAGGGGAAGGCAAGGGTAACGAAAGGAACGTCACGGTAAGGGGAAACAAGGCTAAGGCACGACAACAAGGGCTAGGCAATGCAGGGCAAGGCAAGGTACGGGTAACGCAAGGCAAGGCACGGTCAGGCGAGGCAAGGCTAAGGCACGACAACGCAAGGCTAGGCAATGCACGGAAGGCAAGCAAAGAGTAACGGAACGCAAGGAAGGCAAGGGAAAGCAAGGGAAGGCAAGGTTAACGGAAGGAACGGCACGGCAAGGGGAAACACGGCTAAGGCACGGCAACGCACGGCTAGGCAATGCAGGGCAAGGCAAGGAAATGGTAACGCAAGGCAAGGCACGGTTTGGGGAGGCAAGGCTAATGCACGACAACGCAAGGCTAGGCAGTGCACGGCTAGGCAAGGAAAGAGTAACGGAAGGAAAGGAAGGCAAGGCAAAGCAAGGCAATGCAAGTGTAACAAAAGGCAAGGCACGGCAAGGGGAAACAAGGCTAAGGAACGGAAACGCACGGCTAGGCAATGCAAGGCCAGGCAAGGAAAGGGTAACGCAAGGCAAGGCGCGGTAAGGCAAGACAAGGCTAATGCACGACAACGCACGGGTAGGCAATGCACGGCAAGGCAAGGAAAGGGTAACGCAAGGCAAGGCACGGTCAGGTGAGGCAAGGCTAATGCACGACAACGCAAGGCTAGGCAATGCACGGAAGGCAAGCAAAGAGTAACTGAAGGCAAGGAAGGCAAGGGAAACCAAGGCAAGGCAAGGGTATCGGAAGGAACGGCTCGGCAAGGGGAAACAAGGCTAAGGCACGGCAACGCAGGGCTAGGCAATGCAGGGCAAGGCAAGGAAAGGGTAACGCAAGGCAAGGCACGGTTTGGGGAGGCAAGGCTAATGCACGACAACGCAAGGCTAGGCAATGCACGGAAGGCAAGCAAAGAGTAACGGAAGGCAAGGAATGCAATGCAAAGCAAGGCAACGCATGCAAGGCTATAGCAAGGTGAAAAAAGGCTAAGGCACGACCACGCAAGGCTAGGCAATGCACGGAAGGGAAGCAAAGAGTAACGGAAGGCAAGGAAGGCAAGGCAAAGCAAGGCAACGCAAGCAAGGCTATGGCAAGGTGAAAAAAGACTAAGACACGACAACGCAAGGCTAGGCAATGCACGGAAGGCAAGCAAAGAGTAACGGAAGGCAAGGAAGGCAAGGGAAAGCAAGGCAAGGCAAGGGTAACGGAAGCAACGGCACGGCAAGGGGAAACAAGGCTAAGGCACGACAACGAACGGCTAGGCAATGCACTGCAAGGCAAGGAAAGGGTAACGCAAGGCAAGGCACGGTGAGGCAAGGCAAGGCTGATGCACGACAACGCAAGGCTAGGCAATTCACGGCAAGGCAAGGAAAGGGTAACGCAAGGCAAGGCACGTTCAGTCGAAGCAAGGCTAAGGCACGAAAACGCAAGGCTAGGCAATGCACGGAAGGCAAGCAAAGAGTAACGGAAGGCAAGGAATGCAAGGGAAAGCAGGGGAAGGCAAGGGTAACGAAAGGAACGGCACGGTAAGGTTAAACAAGGCTAAGGCACGACAACACAGGGCTAGGCAATGCAGGGCAAGGCAAGGTAAGGGTAACGCAAGGCAAGGCACGGTCCGGCGAGGCAAGGCTAAGGCACGACAACGCAAGGCTAGGCAATGCACGGAAGGCAAGCAAAGAGGAACGGAACGCAAGGAAGGCAAGGGAATGCAAGGCAAGGCAAGGTTAACGGAAGGAACGGCACGGCAAGGGGAAACAAGGCTAAGGCACGGTAACGCACGGCTAGGCAATTCAGGGCAAGGCAAGGAAATGGTAACGCAAGGCAAGGCACGGTTTGGGGAGGCAAGGCAAGGAAATGGTAACGCAAGGCAAGGCACGGTTTGGGGAGGCAAGGCTAATGCACGACAACGCAAGGAAAGGCAGTGCATGGCTAGGCAAGGAAAGAGTAACGGAAGGAAAGGAAGGCAAGGCAAAGCAAGGCAAGGCAAGTGCAACAAAAGGCAAGGCACGGCAAGGGGAAACAAGGCTAAGGAACGGCAACGCACGGCTAGGCAATGCACGGCCAGGCAAGGAAAGGGTAACGCAAGGCAAGGCACGGTAAGGCAAGAAAAGGCTAATGCACGACAACGCACGGGTAGGCAATGCACGGCAAGGCAAGGAAAGGGTAACGCAAGGCAAGGCACTGTCAGGCGAGGCAAGGGTAATGCACGACAACGCAAGGCTACGCAGTGCACGGCTAGGCAAGGAAAGAGTAACGGAAGGAAAGGAAGGCCAGGCACAGCAAGGCCAGGCAAGTGTAACAAAAGGCACGGCACGGCAAGGGGAAAGAAGGCTAAGGCACGGCAACGCAAGGCTAAGCAATGCACGGCCAGGCAAGGAAAGGGTAACGCAAGGCAAGGCACGGTAAGGCAAGGCGAGGATAATACACGACAACGCACGGCTAGGCAATGCACGGCAAGGCAAGGAAAGGGTAACGCAAGGCAAGGCACGGTTAGGCGAGGCAAGGCTAAGGCACGACAACGGAAGGCTAGGCAGTGCACGGCTAGGCAAGGAACGAGTAACGGAAGGCAAGGAAGGCAAGGGAAAGCAAGGCAAGGCAAGGGTAACGCAAGGAACGGCAAGACAAGGGGAAACAAGGCTAAGGCACGGCAACGCACGGCTAGGCAATGCACGGCAAGGCAAGGAAAGGGTAACGCAAGGCAAGGCACGGTGAGGCAAGGCAAGGCTGATGCACGACAACGCACGGCTAGGCAATGCACGGAAGGCAAGCAAAGAGTAACGGAAGGCAAGGAAGGCAAGGGAAACCAAGGCAAGGCAAGGGTAACGGAAGGAACGGCTCGGCAAGGGGAAACAAGGCTAAGGCACGGCAACGCAGGGCTAGGGAATGCACGGCAAGGCAAGGAAAGGGTAACGCAAGGCAAGGCACTGTCAGGCGAGGCAAAGCTAATGCACGACATCGCAAGGCTAGGCAGTGCACGGCTAGGCAAGGAAAGAGTAACGGAAGGAAAGGAACGCAAGGCAAAGCATGGCAAGGCAAGTGTAACAACAGGCACGGCACGGCAAGGGGAAACAAGGCTAAGGCACGACAACGCAAGGCTAGGCATTGCACGGAAGGCAAGCAAAGAGTGACGGAAGGCAAGGAATGCAACGGAAAGCAGGTTAAGGCAAGGGTACCGAAAGGAACGGCACGGTAAGGGGAAACAAGGCTAAGGCACGACAACACAGGGCTAGGTAATGCAGGGCAAGGCAAGGAAAGGGAAACGCAAGGCAAGGCACGGTCAGGCGAGGCAAGGCTAAGGCACGACAACGCAAGGCTAGGCAATGCACGGCAAGGCAAGGAAAGGGTAACGCAAGGCAAGGCACGGTCAGGCGAGGCAAGGGTAATGCACGACAACGCAAGGCTACGCAGTGCACGGCTAGGCAAGGAAAGAGTAACGGAAGGAAAGGAAGGCAAGGCAAAGCAAGGCAAGGAAAGTGTAACAAAAGGCACGGCACGGCAAGGGGAAACAAGGCTAAGGCACGGCAACGCACGGCTAGGCAATGCACGGCAAGGCAAGGAAAGGGTAACGCAAGGCAAGGCACGGTGAGGCAAGGCAAGGCTGATGCACGACAACGCACGGCTAGGCAATGCACGGCAAGGCAAGGAAAGGGTAACGCAAGGCAAGGCACGGTTAGGCGAGGCAAGGCTAAGGCACGACAACGCAAGGCTAGGCAATGCACGGAAGGCAAGCAAAGAGTAACGGAAGGTAAGGTAGGCAAGGGAAACCAAGGCAAGGCAAGGGTAACGGAAGGAACGGCTCGGCAAGGGGAAACAAGGCTAAGGAACGGCAACGCAGGGCTAGGCAATGCACGGCAAGGCAAGGAAAGCGTAACGCAAGGCAAGGCACTGTCAGGCAAGGCAAAGCTAATGCACGACATCGCAAGGCTAGGCAGTGCACGGAAGGCAAGCAAAGAGTAACGGAAGGCAAGGAAGGCAAGGGAAAGCAAGGCAAGGCAAGGGTATCGGAAGGAACGGCACGGCAAGGGGAAACAAGGCTAAGGCACGGCAACACAGGGCTAGGCAATGCAGGGCAAGGCAAGGAAAGGGTAACGCAAGGCAAGGCACGGTCAGGCGAGGCAAGGCTAAGGCACGACAACGCAAGGCTAGGCAATGCACGGAAGGCAAGCAAAGAGTAACGGAAGGCAAGGAAGGCAAGGGAAAGCAAGGCAAGGCAAGGTTAACGGAAGGAACGGCACGGCAAGGGGCAAGGCTAAGGCACGACAACGCACGGCTAGGCAATGCAGGGCAAGGCAAGGAAAGGGTAACGCAAGGCAAGGCACGGTTAGGCGAGGCAAGGCTAAGGCACGACAACGCAAGGCTAGGCAATGCACGGAAGGCAAGCAAAGAGTAACGGAATGGAAGGAAAGGAAAGGAAGGCAAAGCAAGCAAGTTTATGGCAAGGTGAAACAAGCCTAAGGCACCACAACGCAACGCTTGGCAATGCACGGGCAGCCAAGGAAAAGGTCACGCAAGGCAAGGCACTGTCAGGCGAGGCAAGGCTAAGGCACGACAACGCAAGGCTAGGCAATGCACGAAGGAAAGCAAAGAGTAACGGAAGGCAAGGAAGGCAAGGGAAAGCAGGGGAAGGGAAGGGTAACGGAAGGAACGGCACGGTAAGGGGAAACAAGGCTATGGCACGACAACACAGGGCTAGGCAATGCAGGGCAAGGCAAGGAAAGGGTCACGCAAGGCAAGGCACGGTTTGGGGAGGCAAGGCTAATGCACGACAACGCAAGGCTAGGCAATGCACGGAAGGCAAGCAAAGAGTAACGGAAGGCAAGGAAGTCAAGGGAAAGCAAGGCAAGGCAAGGGTAACGGAAGGAACGGCCCGGCAAGGGGAAACAAGGCTAAGGCACGGCAACGCACGTCTAGGCAATGCACGGCAAGGCAAGGAAAGGGTAACGCAAGGCAAGGCACGGTGAGGCAAGGCAAGGCTGATGCACGACAACGCACGGCTAGGCAATGCACGGCAAGGCAAGGAAAGGGTAACGCAAGGCAAGGCACGGTCAGGCGAGGCAAGGCTAAGGCACGACAACGCAAGGCTAGGCAATGCACGGAAGGCAAGCAAAGAGTAACGGAAGGCAAGGAATGCAAGGTAAAGCAAGGCAGGGTAACGCAAGGCAGGGCTATGGCAAGGTGAAACAAGGCTAAGGCACCACAACGCACGGCTAGGCAATGCACGGCCAGGCAAGGAAAAGGTAACGCAAGGCAAGGCACGGTCAGGCGAGGCAAGGGTAATGCACGACAACGCAAGGCTACGCAGTGCACGGCTAGGCAAGGCAAGGGTAACGGAAGGAAAGGAAGGCCAGGCACAGCAAGGCCAGGCAAGTGTAACAAAAGGCACGGCACGGCAAGGGGAAAGAAGGCTAAGGCACGGCAACGCAAGGCTAAGCAATGCACGGCCAGGCAAGGAAAGGGTAACGCAAGGCAAGGCACGGTAAGGCAAGGCGAGGATAATACACGACAACGCACGGCTAGGCAATGCACGGCAAGGCAAGGAAAGGGTAACGCAAGGCAAGGCACGGTTAGGCGAGGCAAGGCTAAGGCACGACAACGCAAGGCTAGGCAGTGCACGGCTAGGCAAGGAACGAGTAACGGAAGGTAAGGAAGGCAAGGGAAAGCAAGGCAAGGCAAGGGTAACGCAAGGAACGGCAAGACAAGGGGAAACAAGGCTAAGGCACGGCAACGCACGGCTAGGCAATGCACGGCAAGGCAAGGAAAGGGTAACGCAAGGGAAGGCACGGTGAGGCAAGGCAAGGCTGATGCACGACAACGCACGGCTAGGCAATGCACGGAAGGCAAGCAAAGAGTAACGGAAGGCAAGGAAGGCAAGGGAAACCAAGGCAAGGCAAGGGTAACGGAAGGAACGGCTCGGCAAGGGGAAACAAGGCTAAGGCACGAGCAACGCAGGGCTAGGCAATGCACGGCAAGGCAAGGAAAGGGTAACGCAAGGCAAGGCACTGTCAGGCGAGGCAAAGCTAGTGCACGACATCGCAAGGCTAGGCAGTGCACGGCTAGGCAAGGAAAGAGTAACGGAAGGAAAGGAACGCAAGGCAAAGCATGGCAAGGCAAGTGTAACAACAGCACGGCACGGCAAGGGGAAACAAGGCTAAGGCACGACAACGCAAGGCTAGGCATTGCACGGAAGGCAAGCAAAGAGTGACGGAAGGCAAGGAATGCAAAGGAAAGCAGGTTAAGTCAAGGGTACCGGAAGGAACGGCACGGCAAGGGGAAACAAGGCTAAGGCACGGCAACGCACGGCTAGGCAATGCAGGGCAAGGCAAGGAAAGGGTAACGCAAGGCAAGGCACGGTTTGGGGAGGCAAGGCTAATGCACGACAACGCAAGGCTAGGCAGTGCACGGCTAGGCAAGGAACGAGTAACGGAAGGAAAGGAAAGGAAGGCAAAGCATGGCAAGTCAAGTGTAACAACAGGCACGGCACGGCAAGGGGAAACAAGGCTAAGGCAAGACAACGCAAGGCGAGGCAATGCACGAAAGGCAAACAAAGAGTAACGGAAGGCAAGGAATTCAAAGGAAAGCAGGGGAAGGCAAGGGTAACGAAAAGAACGGCACGGTAAGGGGAAACAAGGCTATGGCACGACAACACAGGGCTAGGCAATGCAGGGCAAGGCAAGGAAAGGGTCACGCAAGGCAAGGCACGGTTTGGGGAGGCAAGGCTAATGCACGACAACGCAAGGCTAGGCAATGCACGGAAGGCAAGCAAAGAGTAACGGAAGCCAGGAAGGCAAGGGAAAGCAAGGCAAGGCAAGGGTAACGGAAGGAACGGCACGGCAAGGGGAAACAAGGCTAAGGGACGGCAACGCACAGCTAGGCAATGCACGGCAAGGTAAGGAAAGGGTAACGCAAGGCAAGGCACGGTGATGCAAGGCAAGGCTAATGCACGACAACGCAAGGCTAGGCAGTGCACGGCTAGGCAAGGAACGAGTAACGGAAGGAAAGGAAGGCAAGGCAAAGCAAGGCAAGGCAAGTGTAACAAAAGGCAAGGCACGGCAAGGGGAAACAAGGCTAAGGCACGGCAACGCAAGGCTAAGCAATGCACGGCCAGGCAAGGAAAGGGTAACGCAAGGCAAGGCACGGTGAGGCAAGGCAAGGCTGATGCACGACAACGCACGGCTAGGCAATGCACGGCAAGGCAAGGAAAGGGTAACGCAAGGCAAGGCACGGTTAGGCGAGGCAAGGCTAAGGCACGACAACGCAAGGCTAGGCAATGCACGGAAGGCAAGCAAAGAGTAACGGAAGGCAAGGAAGGCAAGGGAAAGCAGGGCAAGGCAAGGGTAACGGAAGGAACGGCACGGCAAGGGGAAACAAGGCTAAGGCACGGCAACGCACGTCTAGGCAATGCACGGCAAGGCAAGGAAAGGGTAACGCAAGGCAAGGCACGGTGAGGCAAGACAAGGCTGATGCACGACAAAGCACGGCTAGGCAATGCACGGCAAGGCAAGGAAAGGGTAACGCAAGGCAAGGCACTGTCAGGCGAGGCAAGGCTATGGCACGACAACGCAAGGCTAGGCAATGCACGGAAGGCAAGCAAAGAGTAACGGAAGGCAAGGAAGGCAAGGGAAAGTAGGGGAAGGGAAGGGTAACGGAAGGAACGGCACGGTAAAGGGAAACAAGGCTAAGGCACGACAACGCAGGGCTAGGCAATGCACAGCAAGGCAAGGAAAGGGTAACGCAAGGGAAGGCACGGTCAGGCGAGGCAAGGGTAATGCACGACAACGCAAGGCTACGCAGTGCACGGCTAGGCAAGGAAAGAGTAACGGAAGGAAAGGAAGGCCAGGCACAGCAAGGCCAGGCAAGTGTAACAAAAGGCACGGCACGGCAAGGGGAAAGAAGGCTAAGGCACGGCAACGCAAGGCTAAGCAATGCACGGCCAGGCAAGGAAAGGGTAACGCAAGGCAAGGCACTGTCAGGCGAGGCAAAGCTAATGCACGACATCGCAAGGCTAGGCAGTGCACGGCTAGGCAAGGAAAGAGTAACGGAAGGAAAGGAACGCAAGGCAAAGCATGGCAAGGCAAGTGTAACAACAGGCACGGCACGGCAAGGGGAAACAAGGCTAAGGCACGACAACGCAAGGCTAGGCATTGCACGGAAGGCAAGCAAAGAGTGACGGAAGGCAAGGAATGCAAAGGAAAGCAGGTTAAGGCAAGGGTACCGAAAGGAACGGCACGGTAAGGGGAAACAAGGCTAAGGCACGACAACACAGGGCTAGGTAATGCAGGGCAAGGCAAGGAAAGGGAAACGCAAGGCAAGGCACGGTCAGGCGAGGCAAAGCTAAGGCACGACAACGCAAGGCTAGGCAATGCACGGCAAGGCAAGGAAAGGGTAACGCAAGGCAAGGCACGGTCAGGCGAGGCAAGGGTAATGCACGACAACGCAAGGCTACGCAGTGCACGGCTAGGCAAGGAAAGAGTAACGGAAGGAAAGGAAGGCAAGGCAAAGCAAGGCAAGGAATGTGTAACAAAAGGCACGGCACGGCAAGGGGAAACAAGGCTAAGGCACGGCAACGCAAGGCTAAGCAATGCACGGCCAGAGAAGGAAAGGGTAACGCAAGGCAAGGCACGGTAAGGCAAGGCGAGGCTAATGCACGACCACGCACGGCTAGGCAATGCACGGCAAGGCAAGGAAAGGGTAACGCAAGGCAAGGCACGGTTAGGCGAGGCAAGGCTAAGGCACGACAACGCAAGGCTAGGCAATGCACGGAAGGCAAGCAAAGAGTAACGGAAGGCAAGGAATGCAATGCAAAGCAAGGCAAAGCAAGGGTAACGGAAGGAACGGCACGGCAAGGGGAAACAAGGCTAAGGCACGGCAACGCACGGCTAGGCAATGCACGGAAGGCAAGCAAAGAGTAACGGAAGGCAAGGAAGGCAAGGGAAACCAAGGCAAGGCAAGGGTATCGGAAGGAACGGCTCGGCAAGGGGAAACAAGGCTAAGGCACGGCAACGCAGGGCTAGGCAATGCAGGGCAAGGCAAGGAAAGGGTAACGCAAGGCAAGGCACGGTTTGGGGAGGCAAGGCTAATGCACGACAACGCAAGGCTAAGCAATGCACGGCCAGGCAAGGAAAGGGTAACGCAAGGCAAGGCACGGTAAGGCAAGGCAGAGGCTAATGCACGACAACGCACGGCTAGGCAATGCACGGCAAGGCAAGGAAAGGGTAACGCAAGGCAAGGCACGGTTAGGCGAGGCAAGGCTAAGGCACGACAACGCAAGGCTAGGCAATGCACGGAAGGCAAGCAAAGAGTAACGGAATGGAAGGAAGGCAAGGCAATGCAAGGCAAAGCAAGCAAGTCTATGGCAAGGTGAAACAAGCCTAAGGCACCACAACGCAACGCTAGGCAATGCACGGCCAGCCAAGGAAAAGGTAACGCAAGGCAAGGCACTGTCAGGCGAGGCAAGGCTAAGGCACGACAACGCAAGGCTAGGCAATGCACGGAAGGAAAGCAAAGAGTAACGGAAGGCAAGGAATGCAAGGGAAAGCAGGGGAAGGCAAGGGTAACGAAAGGAACGTCACGGTAAGGGGAAACAAGGCTAAGGCACGACAACACAGGGCTAGGCAATGCAGGGCAAGGCAAGGTACGGGTAACGCAAGGCAAGGCACGGTCAGGCGAGGCAAGGCTAAGGCACGACAACGCAAGGCTAGGCAGTGCACGGCTAGGCAAGGAAAGAGTAACGGAAGGAAAGGAACGCAAGGCAAAGCAAGGCAATGCAAGTGTAACAAAAGGCAAGGCACGGCAAGGGGAAACAAGGCTAAGGAACGGCAACGCACGGCTAGGCAATGCACGGCCAGGCAAGGAAAGGGTAACGCAAGGCAAGGCGCGGTAAGGCAAGACAAGGCTAATGCACGACAACGCACGGGTAGGCAATGCACGGCAAGGCAAGGAAAGGGTAACGCAAGGCAAGGCACGGTCAGGTGAGGCAAGGCTAATGCACGACAACGCAAGGCTAGGCAATGCAAGGAAGGCAAGCAAAGAGTAACGGAAGGCAAGGAAGGCAAGGGAAACCAAGGCAAGGCAAGGGTATCGGAAGGAACGGCTCGGCAAGGGGAAACAAGGCTAAGGCACGGCAACGCAGGGCTAGGCAATGCAGGGCAAGGCAAGGAAAGGGTAACGCAAGGCAAGGCACGGTTTGGGGAGCCAAGGCTAATGCACGACAACGCAAGTCTAGGCAATGCACGGAAGGCAAGCAAAGAGTAACGGAAGGCAAGGAATGCAATGCAAAGCAAGGCAACGCATGCAAGGCTATAGCAAGGTGAAAAAAGGCTAAGGCACGACCACGCAAGGCTAGGCAATGCACGGAAGGCAAGCAAAGAGTAACGGAAGGCAAGGAAGGCAAGGCAAAGCAAGGCAACGCAAGCAAGGCTATGGCAAGGTGAAAAAAGACTAAGACACGACAACGCAAGGCTAGGCAATGCACGGAAGGCAAGCAAAGAGTAACGGAAGGCAAGGAAGGCAAGGGAAAGCAAGGCAAGGCAAGGGTAACGGAAGGAACGGCACGGCAAGAGGAAACAAGGCTAAGGCACGACAACGAACGGCTAGGCAATGCACTGCAAGGCAAGGAAAGGGTAACGCAAGGCAAGGCACTGTGAGGCAAGGCAAGGCTGATGCACGACAACGCAAGGCTAGGCAATTCACGGCAAGGCAAGGAAAGGGTAACGCAAGGCAAGGCACGGTCATTCGAAGCAAGGCTAAGGCACGAAAACGCAAGGCTAGGCAATGCACGGAAGGCAAGCAAAGAGTAACGGAAGGCAAGGAATGCAAGGGAAAGCAGGGGAAGGCAAGGGTAACGAAAGGAACGGCACGGTAAGGGGAAACAAGGCTAAGGCACGACAACGCAGGGCTAGGCAATGCAGGGCAAGGCAAGGAAAGGGTAACGCAAGGCAAGGCACGGTCAGGCGAGGCAAGGCTAATGCACGACAGCGCAAGGCTAGGCAATGCACGGAACGCAAGCAAAGAGGAACGGAACGCAAGGAAGGCAAGGGAATGCAAGGCAAGGCAAGGTTAACGGAAGGAACGGCACGGCAAGGGGAAACAAGGCTAAGGCACGGTAACGCACGGCTAGGCAATGCAGGGCAAGGCAAGGAAATGGTAACGCAAGGCAAGGCACGGTTTGGGGAGGCAAGGCTAATGCACGACAACGCAAGGATAGGCAGTGCACGGCTAGGCAAGGAAAGAGTAACCGAAGGAAAGGAAGGCAAGGCAAAGCAAGGCAAGGCAAGTGCAACAAAAGGCAAGGCTCGGCAAGGGGAAACAAGGCTAAGGAACGGCAACGCACGGCTAGGCAATGCACGGCCAGGCAAGGAAAGGGTAACGCAAGGCAAGGCACGGTAAGGCAAGAAAAGGCTAATGCACGACAACGCACGGGTAGGCAATGCACGGCAAGGCAAGGAAAGGGTAACGCAAGGCAAGGCACTGTCAGGCGAGGCAAGGCTAATGCACGACAACGCAAGGCTAGGCAGTGCACGGCTAGGCAAGGAAAGAGTAACGGAAGGAAAGGAAGGCAAGGCAAAGCATGGCAAGGCAAGTGTAACAAAAGGCAAGGCACGGCAAGGGGAAACAAGGCTAAGGAACGGCAACGCACGGCTAGGCAATGCACGGCCAGGCAAGGAAAGGGTAACGCAAGGCAAGGCACGGTAAGGCAAGAAAAGGCTAATGCACGACAACGCACGGGTAGGCAATGCACGGCAAGGCAAGGAAAGGGTAACGCAAGGCAAGGCACGGTCAGGCGAGGCAAGGCTAAGGCACGACAACGCAAGGCTAGGCAATGCACGGAAGGCAAGCAAAGAGTAACGGAAGGCAAGGAAGGCAAGGGAAAGCAAGGCAAGGGAAGGGTAACGGAAGGAACGGCACGGTAAGGGGAAACAAGGCTAAGGCACGACAACGCAGGGCTAGGCAATGCACAGCAAGGCAAGGAAAGGGTAACGCAAGGGAAGGCACGGTCAGGCGAGGCAAGGGTAATGCACGACAACGCAAGGCTACGCAGTGCACGGCTAGGCAAGGAAAAAGTATCGGAAAGAAAGGAAGGCCAGGCACAGCAAGGCCAGGCCAGTGTAACAAAAGGCACGGCACGGCAAGGGGAAAGAAGGCTAAGGCACGGCAACGCAAGGCTAAGCAATGCACGGCCAGGCAAGGAAAGGGTAACGCAAGGCAAGGCACGGTAAGGCAAGGCAAGGCTAATGCACGACAACGCACGGCTAGGCAATGCACGGCAAGGCAAGGAAAGGGTAACGCAAGGCAAGGAATGCAAGGGAAAGCAGGGGAAGGCAAGGGTAACGAAAGGAACGGCACGGTAAGGGGAAACAAGGCTAAGGCACGACAACACAGGGCTAGGCAATGAAGGGCAAGGCAAGGTAAGGGTAACTCAAGGCAAGGCACGGTCAGGCGAGGCAAGGCTAAGGCACGACAACGCAAGGCTAGGCAATGCACGGAAGGCAAGCAAAGAGTAATGGAACGCAAGGAAGGCAAGGGAAAGCAAGGCAAGGCAAGGTTAACGGAAGGAACGGCACGGCAAGGGGAAACAAGGCTAAGGCACGGTAACGCACGGCTAGGCAATGCAGGGCAAGGCAAGGAAATGGTAACGCAAGGCAAGGCACGGTTTAGGGAGGCAAGGCTAATGCACGACAACGCAAGGCTAGGCAGTGCACGGCTAGGCAAGGAACGAGTAACGGAAGGAATGGAAAGGAAGGCAAAGCATGGCAAGTCAAGTGTAACAACAGGCACGGCACGGCAAGGGGAAACAAGGCTAAGGCACGACAACGCAAGGCTAGGCAATGCACGGAAGGCAAACAAAGAGTAACGGAAGGCAAGGAATGCAAAGGAAAGCAGGGGAAGGCAAGGGTAACGAAAGGAACGGCACGGTAAGGGGAAACAAGGCTAAGGCACGACAACACAGGGCTAGGCAATGCAGGGCAAGGCAAGGAAAGGGTCACGCAAGGCAAGGCACGGTTTGGGGAGGCAAGGCTAATGCACGACAACGCAAGGCTAGGCAATGCACGGAAGGCAAGCAAAGAGTAACGGAAGGCAAGGAAGGCAAGGGAAAGCAAGGCAAGGCAAGGGTAACGGAAGGAACGGCACGGCAAGGGGAAACAAGGCTAAGGCACGGCAACGCACAGCTAGGCAATGCACGGCAAGGTAAGGAAAGGGTAACGCAAGGCAAGGCACGGTGAGGCAAGGCAAGGCTAATGCACGACAACGCAAGGCTAGGCAGTGAACGGCTAGGCAAGGAACGAGTAACGGAAGGAAAGGAAGGCAAGGCAAAGCAAGGCAAGGCAAGTGGAACAAAAGGCAAGGCACGGCAAGGGGAAACAAGGCTTAGGAAAGGGAACGCACGGCTAGGCAATGCACGGCCAGGCAAGGAAAGGGTAACGCAAGGCAAGGCACGGTAAGGCAAGACAAGGCTAATGCACGACAACGCACGGCTAGGCAATGCACGGCAAGGCAAGGAAAGGGTAACGCAAGGCAAGGCACGGTGAGGCAAGGCAAGGCTGATGCACGACAACGCACGGCTAGGCAATGCACGGAAGCCAAGCAAAGAGTAACGGAAGGCAAGGAAGGCAAGGGAAACCAAGGCAAGGCAAGGGTAACGGAAGGAACGGCTCGGCAAGGGGAAACAAGGCTAAGGCACGGCAACGCAGGGCTAGGCAATGCAGGGCAAGGCAAGGAAAGGGTAACGCAAGGCAAGGCACTGTCAGGCGAGGCAAAGCTAATGCACGACATCGCAAGGCTAGGCAGTGCACGGCTAGGCAAGGAAAGAGTAACGGAAGGAAAGGAACGCAAGGCAAAGCATGGCAAGGCAAGTGTAACAACAGGCACGGCACGGCAAGGGGAAACAAGGCTAAGGCACGACAACGCAAGGCTAGGCAATGCACGGAAGGCAAACAAAGAGTAACGGAAGGCAAGGAATGCAAAGGAAAGCAGGGGAAGGCAAGGGTAACGAAATGAAAGGCACGGTAAGGGGAAACAAGGCTAAGGCACGACAACACAGGGCTAGGCAATGCAGGGCAAGGCAAGGAAAGGGTCACGCAAGGCAAGGCACGGTTTGAGGAGGCAAGGCTAATGCACGACAACGCAAGGCTAGGCAATGCACGGAAGGCAAGCAAAGAGTAACGGAAGGCAAGGAATGCAAGGGAAAGCAGGTTAAGGCAAGGGTACCGAAAGGAACGGCACGGTAAGGGGAAACAAGGCTAAGGCACGACAACACAGGGCTAGGTAATGCAGGGCAAGGCAAGGAAAGGGAAACGCAAGGCAAGGCACGGTCAGGCGAGGCAAGGCTAAGGCACGACAACGCAAGGCTAGGCAATGCACGGCAAGGCAAGGAAAGGGTAACGCAAGGCAAGGCACGGTCAGGCGAGGCAAGGGTAATGCACGACAACGCAAGGCTACGCAGTGCACGGCTAGGCAAGGAAAGAGTAACGGAAGGAAAGGAAGGCAAGGCAAAGCAAGGCAAGGAAAGTGTAACAAAAGGCACGGCACGGCAAGGGGAAACAAGGCTAAGGCACGGCAACGCAAGGCTAAGCAATGCACGGCCAGAGAAGGAAAGGGTAACGCAAGGCAAGGCACGGTAAGGCAAGGCGAGGCTAATGCACGACCACGCACGGCTAGGCAATGCACGGCAAGGCAAGGAAAGGGTAACGCAAGGCAAGGCACGGTCAGGCGAGGCAAGGCTAAGGCACGACAACGCAAGGCTAGGCAATGCACGGAAGGCAAGCAAAGAGTAACGGAAGGCAAGGAAGGCAAGGGAAACCAAGGCAAGGCAAGGGTATCGGAAGGAACGGCTCGGCAAGGGGAAACAAGGCTAAGGCACGGCAACGCAGGGCTAGGCAATGCAGGGCAAGGCAAGGAAAGGGTAACGCAAGGCAAGGCACGGTTTGGGGAGGCAAGGCTAATGCACGACAACGCAAGGCTAAGCAATGCACGGCCAGGCAAGGAAAGGGTAACGCAAGGCAAGGCACGGTAAGGCAAGGCGAGGCTAATGCACGACAACGCACGGCTAGGCAATGCACGGCAAGGCAAGGAAAGGGTAACGCAAGGCAAGGCACGGTTAGGCGAGGCAAGGCTAAGGCACGACAACGCAAGGCTAGGCAATGCACGGAAGGCAAGCAAAGAGTAACGGAATGGAAGGAAGGCAAGGCAAAGCAAGGCAAAGCAAGCAAGTCTATGGCAAGGTGAAACAAGCCTAAGGCACCACAACGCAACGCTAGGCAATGCACGGCCAGCCAAGGAAAAGGTATCGCAAGGCAAGGCACTGTCAGGCGAGGCAAGGCTAAGGCACGACAACGCAAGGCTAGGCAATGCACGGAAGGAAAGCAAAGAGTAACGGAAGGCAAGGAATGCAAGGGAAAGCAGGTGAAGGCAAGGGTAACGAAAGGAACGTCACGGTAAGGGGAAACAAGGCTAAGGCACGACAACACAGGGCTAGGCAATGCAGGGCAAGGCAAGGTACGGGTAACGCAAGGCAAGGCACGGTCAGGCGAGGTAAGGCTAAGGCACGACAACGCAAGGCTAGGCAGTGCACGGCTAGGCAAGGAAAGAGTAACGGAAGGAAAGGAACGCAAGGCAAAGCAAGGCAATGCAAGTGTAACAAAAGGCAAGGCACGGCAAGGGGAAACAAGGCTAAGGAACGGCAACGCACGGCTAGGCAATGCACCGCCAGGCAAGGAAAGGGTAATGCAAGGCAAGGCGCGGTCAGGTGAGGCAAGGCTAATGCACGACAACGCAAGGCTAGGCAATGCAAGGAAGGCAAGCAAAGAGTAACGGAAGGCAAGGAAGGAAAGGGAAACCAAGGCAAGGCAAGGGTATCGGAAGGAACGGCTCGGCAAGGGGAAACAAGGCTAAGGCACGGCAACGCAGGGCTAGGCAATGCAGGGCAAGGCAAGGAAAGGGTAACGCAAGGCAAGGCACGGTTTGGGGAGGCAAGGCTAATGCACGACAACGCAAGGCTAGGCAATGCACGGAAGGCAAGCAAAGAGTAACGGAAGGCAAGGAATGCGATGCAAAGCAAGTCAACGCATGCAAGGCTATAGCAAGGTGAAAAAAGGCTAAGGCACGACCACGCAAGGCTAGGCAATGCACGGAAGGGAAGCAAAGAGTAACGGAAGGCAAGGAAGGCAAGGCAAAGCAAGGCAACGCAAGCAAGGCTATGGCAAGGTGAAAAAAGACTAAGACACGACAACGCAAGGCTAGGCAATGCACGGAAGGCAAGCAAAGAGTAACGGAAGGCAAGGAAGGCAAGGGAAAGCAAGGCAAGGCAAGGGTAACGGAAGGAACGGCACGGCAAGGGGAAACAAGGCTAAAGCACGACAACGAACGGCTAGGCAATGCACTGCAAGGCAAGGAAAGGGTAACGCAAGGCAAGGCACGGTGAGGCAAGGCAAGGCTGATGCACGACAACGCAAGGCTAGGCAATTCACGGCAAGGCAAGGAAAGGGTAACGCAAGGCAAGGCACGGTCAGTCGAAGCAAGGCTAAGGCACGAAAACGCAAGGCTAGGCAATGCACGGAAGGCAAGCAAAGAGTAACGGAAGGCAAGGAATGCAAGGGAAAGCAGGGGAAGGCAAGGGAAACGAAAGGAACGGCACGGTAAGGGGAAACAAGGCTAAGGCACGACAACACAGGGCTAGGCAATGCAGGGCAAGGCAAGGTAAGGGTAACGCAAGGCAAGGCACGGTCCGGCGAGGCAAGGCTAAGGCACGACAGCGCAAGGCTAGGCAATGCACGGAAGGCAAGCAAAGAGGAACGGAACGCAAGGAAGGCAAGGTAATGCAAGGCAAGGCAAGGTTAACGGAAGGAACGGCACGGCAAGGGGAAACAAGGCTAAGGCACGGTAACGCACGGCTAGGCAATGCAGGGCAAGGCAAGGAAATGGTAACGCAAGGCAAGGCACGGTTTGGGGAGGCAAGGCTAATGCACGACAACGCAAGGATAGGCAGGGCACGGCTAGGCAAGGAAAGAGTAACGGAAGGAAAGGAAGGCAAGGCAAAGCAAGGCAAGGCAAGTGCAACAAAAGGCAAGGAACGGCAAGGGGAAACAAGGCTAAGGAACGGCAACGCACGGCTAGGCAATGCACGGCCAGGCAAGGAAAGGGTAACGCAAGGCAAGGCACGGTAAGGCAAGAAAAGGCTAATGCACGACAACGCACGGGTAGGCAATGCACGGCAAGGCAAGGAAAGGGTAACGCAAGGCAAGGCACTGTCAGGCGAGGCAAAGCTAATGCACGACATCGCAAGTCTAGGCAGTGCACGGCTAGGCAAGGAAAGAGTAATGGAAGGAAAGGAAGGCAAGGCAAAGCATGGCAAGGCAAGTGTAACAACAGGCACGGCACGGTAAGGGGAAAAAAGGCTAAGGCACGACAACGGAAGGCTAGGCAATGCAGGGCAGGGCAAGGAAAGGGTAACGCAAGGCAAGGCACGGTTAGGCAAGGCAAGGCTGATGCACGACAAAGCACGGCTAGGCAATGCACGGCAAGGCAAGGAAAGGGTAACGCAAGGCAAGGCACGGTCAGGCGAGGCAAGGCTAAGGCACGACAACGCAAGGCTAGGCAATGCACGGAAGGCAAGCAAAGAGTAACGGAAGGCAAGGAAGGCAAGGGAAAGCAGGGGAAGGGAAGGGTAACGGAAGGAACGGCACGGTAAGGGGAAACAAGGCTAAGGCACGACAACGCAGGGCTAGGCAATGCACAGCAAGGCAAGGAAAGGGTAACGCAAGGGAAGGCACGGTCAGGCGAGGCAAGGGTAATGCACGACAACGCAAGGCTACGCAGTGCACGGCTAGGCAAGGAAAAAGTAACGGAAAGAAAGGAGGGCCAGGCAAAGCAAGGCCAGGCAAGTGTAACAAAAGGCACGGCACGGCAAGGGGAAAGAAGGCTAAGGCACGGCAACGCAAGGCTAAGCAATGCACGGCCAGGCAAGGAAAGGGTAACGCAAGGCAAGGCACGGTAAGGCAAGGCGAGGATAATGCACGACAACGCACGGCTAGGCAATGCACGGCAAGGCAAGGAAAGGGTAACGCAAGGCAAGGCACGGTTAGGCGAGGCAAGGCTAAGGCACGACAACGCAAGGCTAGGCAATGCACGGAAGGCAAGCAAAGAGTAACGGAAGGCAAGGAATGCAAGGCAAAGCAAGGCAAAGCAAGTAAGGTTATGGCAAGGTGAAACAAGGTTAAGGCACCACAACGCACGGCTAGGCAATGCACGGCCAGCCAAGGAAAAGGTAACGCAAGGCAAGGCACTCTAAGGAAAGGCAAGGCTAATGCACGATAGCGCAAGGCCAGGCAATGCACGGAAGGCAAGCAAAGAGTAACGGAAAGCAAGGAAGGCAAGGGAAAGCAAGGCAAGGCAAGGGTAACGGAAGGAACGGCACGGCAAGGGGAAACAAGGCTAAGGCACGGCAACGCAAGGCTAAGCAATGCACGGCCAGAGAAGGAAAGGGTAACGCAAGGCAAGGCACGGTAAGGCAAGGCGAGGCTAATGCACGACCACGCACGGCTAGGCAATGCACGGCAAGGCAAGGAATGGGTAACGCAAGGCAAGGCACGGTTAGGCGAGGCAAGGCTAAGGCACGACAACGCAAGGCTAGGCAATGCACGGAAGGCAAGCAAAGAGTAACGGAAGGCAAGGAATGCAATGGAAAGCAAGGCAAAGCAAGGGCAACGGAAGGAACGGCACGGCAAGGGGAAACAAGGCTAAGGCACGGCAACGCACGGCTAGGCAATGCACGGCAAGGCAAGGAAAGGGTAACGCAAGGCAAGGCACGGTGAGGCAAGGCAAGGCTGATGCACGACAACGCACGGCTAGGCAATGCACGGCAAGGCAAGGAAAGGGTAACGCAAGGCAAGGCACGGTCAGGCGAGGCAAGGCCAAGGCACGACAACGCAAGGCTAGGCAATGCACGGAAGGCAAGCAAAGAGTAACGGAAGGCAAGGAAGGCAAGGGAAACCAAGGCAAGGCAAGGGTATCGGAAGGAACGGCTCGGCAAGGGGAAACAAGGCTAAGGCACGGCAACGCAGGGCTAGGCAATGCAGGGCAAGGCAAGGAAAGGATAACGCAAGGCAAGGCACGGTTTGGGGAGGCAAGGCTAATGCACGACAACGCAAGGCTAAGCAATGCACCGCCAGGCAAGGAAAGGGTAACGCAAGGCAAGGCACGGTAAGGCAAGGCGAGGCTAATGCACGACAACGCACGGCTAGGCAATGCACGGCAAGGCAAGGAAAGGGTAACGCAAGGCAAGGCACGCTTAGGCGAGGCAAGGCTAAGGCACGACAACGCAAGGCTAGGCAATGCACGGAAGGCAAGCAAAGAGTAACGGAATGGAAGGAAGGCAAGGCAAAGCAAGGCAAAGCAAGCAAGTCTATGGCAAGGTGAAACAAGCCTAAGGCACCACAACGCAACGCTAGGCAATGCACGGCCAGCCAAGGAAATGTATCGCAAGGCAAGGCACTGTCAGGCGAGGCAAGGCTAAGGCACGACAACGCAAGGCTAGGCAATGCACGGAAGGAAAGCAAAGAGTAACGGAATGCAAGGAATGCAAGGGAAAGCAGGGGAAGGCAAGGGTAACGGAAGGAACGTCACGGTAAGGGGAAACAAGGCTAAGGCACGACAACACAGGGCTAGGCGATGCAGGGCAAGGCAAGGTACGGGTAACGCAAGGCAAGGCACGGTCAGGCGAGGCAAGGCTAAGGCACGACAACGCAAGCCTAGGCAATGCACGGAAGGCAAGCAAAGAGTAACGGAACGCAAGGAAGGCAAGGGAAAGCAAGGGAAGGCAAGGTTAACGGAAGGAACGGCACGGCAAGGGGAAACAAGGCTAAGGCACGGCAACGCACGGCTAGGCAATGCAGGGCAAGGCAAGGAAATGGTAACGCAAGGCAAGGCACGGTTTGGGGAGGCAAGGCTAATGCACGACAACGCAAGGCTAGGCAGTGCACGGCTAGGCAAGGAAAGAGTAACGGAAGGAAAGGAACGCAAGGCAAAGCAAGGCAATGCAAGTGTAACAAAAGGCAAGGCACGGCAAGGGGAAACAAGGCTAAGGAACGGCAACGCACGGCTAGGCAATGCACCGCCAGGCAAGGAAAGGGTAACGCAAGGCAAGGCGCGGTAAGGCAAGACAAGGCTAATGCACGACAACGCACGGGTAGGCAATGCACGGCAAGGCAAGGAAAGGGTAACGCAAGGCAAGGCACGGTCAGGTGAGGCAAGGCTAATGCACGACAACGCAAGGCTAGGCAATGCAAGGAAGGCAAGCAAAGAGTAACGGAAGGCAAGGAAGGCAAGGGAAACCAAGGCAAGGCAAGGGTATCGGAAGGAACGGCTCGGCAAGGGGAAACAAGGCTAAGGCACGGCAACGCAGGGCTAGGCAATGCAGGGCAAGGCAAGGAAAGGGTAACGCAAGGCAAGGCACGGTTTCGGGAGGCAAGGCTAATGCACGACAACGCAAGGCTAGGCAATGCACGGAAGGCAAGCAAAGAGTAACGGAAGGCAAGGAATGCAATGCAAAGCAAGGCAACGCATGCAAGGCTATAGCAAGGTGAAAAAAGGCTAAGGCACGACCACGCAAGGCTAGGCAATGCACGGAAGGGAAGCAAAGAGTAACGGAAGGCAAGGAAGGCAAGGCAAAGCAAGGCAACGCAAGCAAGGCTATGGCAAGGTGAAAAAAGACTAAGACACGACAACGCAAGGCTAGGCAATGCGCGGAAGGCAAGCAAAGAGTAACGGAAGGCAAGGAAGGCAAGGGAAAGCAAGGCAAGGCAAGGGTAACGGAAGGAACGGCACGGCAAGGGGAAACAAGGCTAAGGCACGACAACGCAAGGCTAGGCAATGCAGGGCAAGGCAAGGAAAGGGTAACGCAAGGCAAGGCACGGTGAGGCAAGGCAAGGCTGATGCACGACAACGCAAGGCTAGGCAATTCACGGCAAGGCAAGGAAAGGGTAACGAAAGGCAAGGCACGGTCAGTCGAAGCAAGGCTAAGGCACGACAACGCAAGGCTAGGCAATGCACGGAAGGCAAGCAAAGAGTAACGGAAAGCAAGGAATGCAAGGGAAAGCAGGGGAAGGCAAGGGTAACGAAAGGAACGGCACGGTAAGGGGAAACAAGGCTAAGGCACGACAACGCAAGGCTAGGCAATGCAGGGCAAGGCAAGGAAAGGGTAACGCAAGGCAAGGCACGGTGAGGCAAGGCAAGGCTGATGCACGACAAAGCACGGCTAGGCAATGCACGGCAAGGCAAGGAAAGGGTAACGCAAGGCAAGGCACGGTCAGGCGAGGCAAGGCTAAGGCACGACAACGCAAGGCTAGGAAATGCACGGAAGGCAAGCAAAGAGTAACGGAAGGCAAGGAAGGCAAGGGAAAGCAGGGGAAGGGAAGGGTAACGGAAGGAACGGCACGGTAAGGGGAAACAAGGCTAAGGCACGACAACGCAGGGCTAGGCAATGCACAGCAAGGCAAGGAAAGGGTAACGCAAGGGAAGGCACGGTCAGGCGAGGCAAGGGTAATGCACGACAACGCAAGGCTACGCAGTGCACGGCTAGGCAAGGAAAAAGTAACGGAAAGAAAGGAAGGCCAGGCAAAGCAAGGCCAGGCAAGTGTAACAAAAGGCACGGCACGGCAAGGGGAAAGAAGGCTAAGGCACGGCAACGCAAGGCTAAGCAATGCACGGCCAGGCAAGGAAAGGGTAACGCAAGGCAAGGCACGGTAAGGCAAGGCGAGGATAATGCACGACAACGCACGGCTAGGCAATGCACGGCAAGGCAAGGAAAGGGTAACGCAAGGCAAGGCACGGTTAGGCGTGGCAAGGCTAAGGCACGACAACGCAAGGCTAGGCAATGCACGGAAGGCAAGCAAAGAGTAACGGAAGGCAAGGAATGCAAGGCAAAGCAAGGCAAAGCAAGCAAGGCTATGGCAAGGTGAAACAAGGCTAAGGCACCACAACGCACGGCTAGGCAATGCACGGCCAGCCAAGGAAAAGGTAACGCAAGGCAAGGCACTCTGAGGAAAGGCAAGGCTAATGCACGACAGCGCAAGGCCAGGCAATGCACGGAAGGCAAGCAAAGAGTAACGGAAAGCAAGGAAGGCAAGGGAAAGCAAGGCAAGGCAAGGGCAACGGAAGGAACGGCACGGCAAGGGGAAACAAGGCTAAGGCACGGCAACGCACGGCTAGGCAATGCACGGCAAGGCAAGGAAAGGGTAACGCAAGGCAAGGCACGGTGAGGCAAGGCAAGGCTGATGCACGACAACGCACGGCTAGGCAATGCACGGCAAGGCAAGGAAAGGGTAACGCAAGGCAAGGCACGGTCAGGCGACGCAAGGCTAAGGCACGACAACGCAAGGCTAGGCAATGCACGGAAGGCAAGCAAAGAGTAACGGAAGGCAAGGAAGGGAAGGGAAACCAAGGCAAGGCAAGGGTAACGGAAGGAACGGCTCGGCAAGGGGAAACAAGGCTAAGGAACGGCAACGCAGGGCTAGGCAATGCACGGCAAGGCAAGGAAAGCGTAACACAAGGCAAGGCAATTGTCAGGCAAGGCAAAGCTAATGCACGACGTCGCAAGGCTAGGCAGTGCACGGAAGGCAAGCAAAGAGTAACGGAACGCAAGGAAGGCAAGGGAAAGCAAGGCAAGGCAAGGTTAACGGAAGGAACGGCACGGTAAGGGGAAACAAGGCTAAGGCACGACAACACAGGGCTAGGCAATGCAGGGCAAGGCAAGGAAAGGGTCACGCAAGGCAAGGCACGGTTTGGGGAGGCAAGGCTAATGCACGACAACGCAAGGCTAGGCAATGCACGGAAGGCAAGCAAAGAGTAACGGAAGGCAAGGAAGGCAAGGGAAAGCAAGGCAAGGCAAGGGTAACGGAAGGAACGGCACGGCAACGGGAAACAAGGCTAAGGCACGGCAACGCACAGCTAGGCAATGCACGGCAAGGTAAGGAAAGGGTAACGCAAGGCAAGGCACGGTGAGGCAAGGCAAGGCTAATGCACGACAACGCAAGGCTAGGCAGTGCACGGCTAGGCAAGGAACGAGTAACGGAAGGAAAGGAAGGCAAGGCAAAGCAAGGCAAGGCAAGGGTAACGCAAGGAACGGCAAGACAAGGGGAAACAAGGCTAAGGCACGGCAACGCACGGCTAGGCAATGCACGGCAAGGCAAGGAAAGGGTAACGCAAGGCAAGGCACGGTGAGGCAAGGCAAGGCTGATGCACGACAACGCACGGCTAGGCAATGCACGGAAGCCAAGCAAAGAGTAACGGAAGTCAAGGAAGGCAAGGGAAACCAAGGCAAGGCAAGGGTAACGGAAGGAACGGCTCGGCAAGGGGAAACACGGCTAAGGCACGGCAACGCAGGGCTAGGCAATGCACGGCAAGGCAAGGAAAGGGTAACGCAAGGCAAGGCACTGTCAGGCGAGGCAAAGCTAATGCACGACATCGCAAGGCTAGGCAGTGCACGGCTAGGCAAGGAAAGAGTAACGGAAGGAAAGGAACGCAAGGCAAAGCATGGCAAGGCAAGTGTAACAACAGGCACGGCACGGCAAGGGGAAACAAGGCTAAGGCACGACAACGCAAGGCTAGGCATTGCACGGAAGGCAAGCAAAGAGTGACGGAAGGCAAGGAATGCAAAGGAAAGCAGGGGAAGGCAAGGGTAACGAAAGGAACGGCACGGTAAGGGGAAACAAGGCTAAGGCACGACAACACAGGGCTAGGCAATGCAGGGCAAGGCAAGGAAAGGGAAACGCAAGGCAAGGCACGGTCAGGCGAGGCAAGGCTAAGGCACGACAACGCAAGGCTAGGCAATGCACGGCAAGGCAAGGAAAGGGTAACGCAAGGGAAGGCACGGTCAGGCGAGGCAAGGGTAATGCACGACAACGCAAGGCTACGCAGTGCACGGCTAGGCAAGGAAAGAGTAACGGAAGGAAAGGAAGGCAAGGCAAAGCAAGGCAAGGAAAGTGTAACAAAAGGCACGGCACGGCAAGGGGAAACAAGGCTAAGGCACGGCAACGCAAGGCTAAGCAATGCACGGCTAGAGAAGGAAAGGGTAACGCAAGGCAAGGCACGGTAAGGCAAGGCGAGGCTAATGCACGACCACGCACGGCTAGGCAATGCACGGCAAGGCAAGGAAAGGGTAACGCAAGGCAAGGCACGGTTAGGCGAGGCAAGGCTAAGGCACGACAACGCAAGGCTAGGCAATGCACGGAAGGCAAGCAAAGAGTAACGGTAGGCAAGGAATGCAATGCAAAGCAAGGCAAAGCAAGGGTAACGGAAGGAACGGCACGGCAAGGGGAAACAAGGCTAAGGCACGGCAACGCACGGCTAGCCAATGCACGGCAAGGCAAGGAAAGGGTAACGCAAGGCAAGGCACGGTTTGGGGAGGCAACGCTAATGCACGACAACGCAAGGCTAAGCAATGCACGGCCAGGCAAGGAAAGGGTAACGCAAGGCAAGGCACGGTAAGGCAAGGCGAGGCTAATGCACGACAACGCACGGCTAGGCAATGCACGGCAAGGCAAGGAAAGGGTAACGCAAGGCAAGGCACGGTTAGGCGAGGCAAGGCTAAGGCACGACAACGCAAGGCTAGGCAATGCACGGAAGGCAAGCAAAGAGTAACGGAATGGAAGGAAGGCAAGGCAAAGCAAGGCAAAGCAAGCAAGTCTATGGCAAGGTGAAACAAGCCTAAGGCACCACAACGCAACGCTAGGCAATGCACGGCCAGCCAACGAAAAGGTATCGCAAGGCAAGGCACTGTCAGGCGAGGCAAGGCTAAGGCACGACAACGCAAGGCTAGGCAATGCACGGAAGGCAAGCAAAGAGTAACGGAAGGCAAGGAATGCAAGGGAAAGCAGGTGAAGGCAAGGGTAACGAAAGGAACGTCACGGTAAGGGGAAACAAGGCTAAGGCACGACAACAGAGGGCTAGGCAATGCAGGGCAAGGCAAGGAAATGGTAACGCAAGGCAAGGCACGGTTTGGGGAGGCAAGGCTAATGAACGACAACGCAAGGCTAGGCAGTGCACGGCTAGGTAAAGAACGAGTAACGGAAGGAAAGGAAGGGAAGGCAAAGCATGGCAAGTCAAGTGTAACAACAGGCACGGCACGGCAAGGGGAAACAAGGCTAAGGCACGACAACGCAAGGCTAGGCAATGCACGGAAGGCAAGCAAAGAGGAACGGAACGCAAGGAAGGCAAGGGATTGCAAGGCAAGGCAAGGTTAACGGAAGGAACGGCACGGCAAGGGGAAACAAGGCTAAGGCAGGGTAACGCACGGCTAGGCAATGCAGGGCAAGGCAAGGAAATGGTAACGCAAGGCAAGGCACGGTTTGTGGAGGCAAGGCTAATGCACGATAACGCAAGGATAGGCTTGTGCACGTCTAGGCAAGGAAAGAGTAACGGAAGGAAAGGAAGGCAAGGCAAAGCAAGGCAAGGCAAGTGCAACAAAAGGCAAGGCACGGCAAGGGGAAACAAGGCTAAGGAACGGCAACGCACGGCTAGGCAATGCACGGCCAGGCAAGGAAAGGGTAACGCAAGGCAAGGCACGGTAAGGCAAGAAAAGGCTAATGCACGACAACGCACGGGTAGGCAATGCACGGCAAGGCAAGGAAAGGGTAACGCAAGGCAAGGCACTGTCAGGCGAGGCAAAGCTAATGCACGACATCGCAAGGCTAGGCAGTGCACGGCTAGGCAAGGAAAGAGTAATGGAAGGAAAGGAAGGCAAGGCAAAGCATGGCAAGGCAAGTGTAACAACAGGCACGGCACGGCAAGGGGAAAAAAGGCTAAGGCACGACAACGCAAGGCTAGGCAATGCAGGGCAAGGCTAGGAAAGGTTAACGCAAGGCAAGGCACGGTGAGGCAAGGCAAGGTTGATGCACGACAACGCACGGCTAGGCAATGCACGGAAGGCAAGGAAAGGGTAACGCAAGGCAAGGCACGGTCAGGCGAGGCAAGGATAAGGCACGACAACGCAAGGCTAGGCAATGCACGGAAGGCAAGCAAAGAGTAACGGAAGGCAAGGAAGGCAAGGGAAAGCAAGGCAAGGCAAGGGTAACGGAAGTAACGGCACGGCAAGGGGAAACAAGGCTAAGGCACGGCAACGCACATCTAGGCAATGCACGGCAAGGCAAGGAAAGGGTAACGCAAGGCAAGGCACGGTGAGGCAAGGGAAGGCTGATGCACGACAAAGCACGGCTAGGCAATGCACGGCAAGGCAAGGAAAGGGTAACGCAAGGCAAGGCACGGTCAGGCGAGGCAAGGATAAGGCACGACAACGCAAGGCTAGGCAATGCACGGAAGGCAAGCAAAGAGTAACGGAAGGCAAGGAATGCAAAGCAAAGCAAGGCAAAGCAAGCAAGGCTATGGCAAGGTGAAACAAGGCTAAGGCACCACAACGCACGGCTAGGCAATGCACGGCCAGCCAAGGAAAAGGTAACGCAAGGCAAGGCACTCTGAGGAAAGGCAAAGCTAATGCACGACATCGCAAGGCTAGGCAGTGCACGGAAGGCAAGCAAAGAGTAACGGAACGCAAGGAAGGCAAGGGAAAGCAAGGCAATGCAAGGTTAACGGAAGGAACGGCACGGTAAGGGGAAACAAGGCTAAGGCAGGACAACACAGGGCTAGGCAATGCAGGGCAAGGCAAGGAAAGGGTCACGCAAGGCAAGGCACGGTTTGGGGAGGCAAGGCTAATGCACGACAACGCAAGGCTAGGCAATGCACGGAAGGCAAGCAAAGAGTAACGGAAGGCAAGGAAGGCAAGGGAAAGCAAGGCAAGGCAAGTGTAACAAAAGGCAAGGCACGGCAAGGGGAAACAAGGCTAAGGAAAGGGAACGCACGGCTAGGCAATGCACGGCCAGGCAAGGAAAGGGTAACGCAAGGCAAGGCACGGTAAGGCAAGACAAGGCTAATGCACGACAACGCACGGCTAGGCAATGCACGGCAAGGCAAGGAAAGGGTAACGCAAGGCAAGGCACGGTCAGGCGAGGCAAGGCTAATGCACGACAACGCAAGGCTAGGCAATGCACGGAAGGCAAGCAAAGAGTAACGGAATGCAAGGAAGGCAAGGGAAACCAAGGCAAGGCAAGGGTAACGGAAGGAAAGGCTCGGCAAGGGGAAACAAGGCTAAGGCACGGCAACGCAGGGCTAGGCAATGCACGGCAAGGCAAGGAAAGGGTAACGCAAGGCAAGGCACGGTTTGGGGAGGCAAGGCTAATGCACGACAACGCAAGGCTAGGCAGTGCACGGCTAGGCAAGGAACGAGTAACGGAAGGCAAGGAAGGCAAGGGAAAGCAAGGCAAGGCAAGGGTAACGCAAGGAACGGCAAGACAAGGGGAAACAAGGCTAAGGCACGGCAACGCACGGCTAGGCAATGCACGGCAAGGCAAGGAAAGGGTAACGCAAGGCAAGGCACGGTGAGGCATGGCAAGGCTAATGCACGACAACGCACGGCTGGGCAATGCACGGAAGCCAAGCAAAGAGTAACGGAAGGCAAGGAAGGCAAGGGAAACCAAGGCAAGGCAAGGGTAACGGAAGGAACGGCTCGGCAAGGGGAAACAAGGCTAAGGCACGGCAATGCAGGGCTAGGCAATGCACGGCAAGGCAAGGAAAGGGTAACGCAAGGCAAGGCACTGTCAGGCGAGGCAAAGCTAATGCACGACATCGCAAGGCTAGGCAGTGCACGGCTAGGCAAGGAAAGAGTAACGGAAGGAAAGGAACGCAAGGCAAAGCATGGCAAGACAAGTGTAACAACAGGCACGGCACGGCAAGGGGAAACAAGGCTAAGGCACGACAACGCAAGGCTAGGCAATGCACGGAAGGCAAACAAAGAGTAATGGAAGGCAAGGAATGCAAAGGAAAGCAGGGGAAGGCAAGGGTAACGAAAGGAACGGCACGGTAAGGGGAAACAAGGCTAAGGCACGACAACACAGGGCTAGGCAATGCAGGGCAAGGCAAGGAAAGGGTCACGCAAGGCAAGGCACGGTTTGGGGAGGCAAGGCTAATGCACGACAACGCAAGGCTAGGCAATGCACGGAAGGCAAGCAAAGAGTAACGGAAGGCAAGGAATGCAAGGGAAAGCAGGTTAAGGCAAGGGTACCGAAAGGAACGGCACGGTAAGGGGAAACAAGGCTAAGGCACGACAACACAGGGCTAGGTAATGCAGGGCAAGGCAAGGAAAGGGAAACGCAAGGCAAGGCACGGTCAGGCGAGGCAAGGCTAAGGCACGACAACGCAAGGCTAGGCAATGCACGGCAAGGCAAGGAAAGGGTAACGCAAGGGAAGGCACGGTCAGGCGAGGCAAGGGTAATGCACGACAACGCAAGGCTACGCAGTGCACGGCTAGGCAAGGAAAGAGTAACGGAAGGAAAGGAAGGCAAGGCAAAGCAAGGCAAGGAAAGTGTAACAAAAGGCACGGCACGGCAAGGGGAAACAAGGCTAAGGCACGGCAACGCAAGGCTAAGCAATGCACGGAAGGCAAGCAAAGAGTAACGGAATGGAAGGAAGGCAAGGCAAAGCAAGGCAAAGCAAGCAAGTCTATGGCAAGGTGAAACAAGCCTAAGGCACCACAACGCAACGCTAGGCAATGCACGGCCAGCCAAGGAAAAGGTATCGCAAGGCAAGGCACTGTCAGGGGAGGCAAGGCTAAGGCACGACAACGCAAGGCTAGGCAATGCACGGAAGGAAAGCAAAGAGTAACGGAAGGCAAGGAATGCAAGGGAAAGCAGGGGAAGGCAAGGGTAACGAAAGGAACGGCACGGTAAGGGGAAACAAGGCTAAGGCACGACAACACAGGGCTAGGCAATGCAGGGCAAGGCAAGGTACGGGTAACGCAAGGCAAGGCACGGTCAGGCGAGGCAAGGCTAAGGCACGACAACGCAAGGCTAGGCAATGCACGGAAGGCAAGCAAAGAGTAACGGAACGCAAGGAAGGCAAGGGAAAGCAAGGGAAGGCAAGGTTAACGGAAGGAACGGCACGGCAAGGGGAAACAAGGCTAAGGCACGGCAACGCACGGCTAGGCAATGCAGGGCAAGGCAAGGAAATGGTAACGCAAGGCAAGGCACGGTTTGGGGAGGCAAGGCTAATGCACGACAACGCAAGGCTAGGCAGTGCACGGCTAGGCAAGGAAAGAGTAACGGAAGGAAAGGAACGCAAGGCAAAGCAAGGCAATGCAAGTGTAACAAAAGGCAAGGCACGGCAAGGGGAAACAAGGCTAAGGAACGGCAACGCACGGCTAGGCAATGCACGGCCAGGCAAGGAAAGGGTAACGCAAGGCAAGGCGCGGTAAGGCAAGACAAGGCTAATGCACGACAACGCACGGGTAGGCAATGCACGGCAAGGCAAGGAAAGGGTAACGCAAGGCAAGGCACGGTCAGGTGAGGCAAGGCTAATGCACGACAACGCAAGGCTAGGCAATGCAAGGAAGGCAAGCAAAGAGTAACGGAAGGCAAGGAAGGCAAGGCAAACCAAGGCAAGGCAAGGGTATCGGAAGGAACGGCTCGGCAAGGGGAAACAAGGCTAAGGCACGGCAACGCAGGGCTAGGCAATGCAGGGCAAGGCAAGGAAAGGGTAACGCAAGGCAAGGCACGGTTTGGGGAGGCAAGGCTAATGCACGACAACGCAAGGCTAGGCAATGCACGGAAGGCAAGCAAAGAGTAACGGAAGGCAAGGAATGCAAGGGAAAGCAGGGGAAGGCAAGGTAAACGAAAGGAACGGCACGGTAAGGGGAAACAAGGCTAAGGCACGACAACACAGGGCTAGGCAATGCAGGGCAAGGCAAGGTAAGGGTAACGCAAGGCAAGGCACGGTCCGGCGAGGCAAGGCTAAGGCACGACAGCGCAAGGCTAGGCAATGCACGGAAGGCAAGCAAAGAGGAACGGAACGCAAGGAAGGCAAGGGAATGCAAGGCAAGGCAAGGTTAACGGAAGGAACGGCACGGCAAGGGGAAACAAGGCTAAGGCACGGTAACGCACGGCTAGGCAATGCAGGGCACGGCAAGGAAATGGTAACGCAAGGCAAGGCACGGTTTGGGGAGGCAAGGCTAATGCACGACAACGCAAGGATAGGCAGTGCACGGCTAGGCAAGGAAAGAGTAACGGAAGGAAAGGAAGGCAAGGCAAAGCAAGGCAAGGCAAGTGCAACAAAAGGCAAGGCACGGCAAGGGGAAACAAGGCTAAGGAACGGCAACGCACGGCTAGGCAATGCACGGCCAGGCAAGGAAAGGGTAACGCAAGGCAAGGCACGGTAAGTCAAGAAAAGGCTAATGCACGACAACGCACGGGTAGGCAATGCACGGCAAGGCAAGGAAAGGGTAACGCAAGGCAAGGCACTGTCAGGCGAGGCAAAGCTAATGCACGACATCGCAAGTCTAGGCAGTGCACGGCTAGGCAAGGAAAGAGTAATGGAAGGAAAGGAAGGCAAGGCAAAGCATGGCAAGGCAAGTGTAACAACAGGCACGGCACGGGAAGGGGAAAAAAGGCTAAGGCCCGACAACGCAAGGCTAGGCAATGCAGGGCAAGGCAAGGAAAGGGTAACGCAAGGCAAGGCACGGTGAGGCAAGGCAAGGCTGATGCACGACAAAGCACGGCTAGGCAATGCACGGCAAGGCAAGGAAAGGGTAACGCAAGGCAAGGCACGGTCAGGCGAGGCAATGCTAAGGCACGACAACGCAAGGCTAGGCAATGCACGGAAGGCAAGCAAAGAGTAACGGAAGGCAAGGAAGGCAAGGGAAAGCAGGGGAAGGGAAGGGTAACGGAAGGAACGGCACGGTAAGGGGAAACAAGGCTAAGGCACGACAACGCAGGGCTAGGCAATGCACAGCAAGGCAAGGAAAGGGTAACGCAAGGGAAGGCACGGTCAGGCGAGGCAAGGGTAATGCACGACAACGCAAGGCTACGCAGTGCACGGCTAGGCAAGGAAAAAGTAACGGAAAGAAAGGAAGGCCAGGCAAAGCAAGGCCAGGCAAGTGTAACAAAAGGGACGGCACGGCAAGGGGAAAGAAGGCTAAGGCACGGCAACGCAAGGGTAAGCAATGCACGGCCAGGCAAGGAAAGGGTAACGCAAGGCAAGGCACGGTAAGGCAAGGCGAGGATAATGCACGACAACGCACGGCTAGGCAATGCACGGCAAGGCAAGGAAAGGGTAACGCAAGGCAAGGCACGGTTAGGCGAGGCAAGGCTAAGGCACGACAACGCAAGGCTAGGCAATGCACGGAAGGCAAGCAAAGAGTAACGGAAGGCAAGGAATGCAAGGCAAAGCAAGGCAAAGCAAGCAAGGCTATGGCAAGGTGAAACAAGGCTAAGGCACCACAACGCACGGCTAGGCAATGCACGGCCAGCCAAGGAAAAGGTAACGCAAGGCAAGGCACTCTGAGGAAAGGCAAGGCTAATGCACGATAGCGCAAGGCCAGGCAATGCACGGAAGGCAAGCAAAGAGTAACGGAAAGCAAGGAAGGCAAGGGAAAGCAAGGCAAGGCAAGGGCAACGGAAGGAACGGCACGGCAAGGGGAAACAAGGCTAAGGCACGGCAACGCACGGCTAGGCAATGCACGGCAAGGCAAGGAAAGGGTAACGCAAGGCAAGGCACGGTGAGGCAAGGCAAGGCTGATGCACGACAACGCACGGCTAGGCAATGCACGGCAAGGCAAGGAAAGGGTAACGCAAGGCAAGGCACGGTCAGGCGACGCAAGGCTAAGGCACGACAACGCAAGGCTAGGCAATGCACGGAAGGCAAGCAAAGAGTAACGGAAGGCAAGGAAGGGAAGGGAAACCAAGGCAAGGCAAGGGTAACGGAAGGAACGGCTCGGCAAGGGGAAACAAGGCTAAGGAACGGCAACGCAGGGCTAGGCAATGCACGGCAAGGCAAGGAAAGCGTAACACAAGGCAAGGCACTGTCAGGCAAGGCAAAGCTAATGCACGACATCGCAAGGCTAGGCAGTGCACGGAAGGCAAGCAAAGAGTAACGGAACGCAAGGAAGGCAAGGGAAAGCAAGGCAAGGCAAGGTTAACGGAAGGAACGGCACGGCAAGGGGAAACAAGGCTAAGGCACGGTAACGAACGGCTAGGCAATGCAGGGCAAGGCAAGGAAATGGTAACGCAAGGCAAGGCACGGTTTGGGGAGGCAAGGCTAATGCACGACAACGCAAGGCTAGGCAGTGCACGGCTAGGCAAGGAACGAGTAACGGAAGGAAAGGAAAGGAAGGCAAAGCATGGCAAGTCAAGTGTAACAACAGGCACGGCACGGCAAGGGGAAACAAGGCTAAGGCACGACAACGCAAGGCTAGGCAATGCACGGAACGCAAGCAAAGAGTAACGGAAGGCAAGGAATGCAAAGGAAAGCAGGGGAAGGCAAGGGTAACGAAAGGAACGGCACGGTAAGGGGAAACAAGGCTAAGGCACGACAACACAGGGCTAGGCAATGCAGGGCAAGGCAAGGAAAGGGTCACGCAAGGCAAGGCACGGTTTGGGGAGGCAAGGCTAATGCACGACAACGCAAGGCTAGGCAATGCACGGAAGGCAAGCAAAGAGTAAAGGAAGGCAAGGACGGCAAGGGAAAGCAAGGCAAGGCAAGGGTAACGGAAGGAACGGCACGGCAAGGGGAAACAAGGCTAAGGCACGGCAACGCACAGCTAGGCAATGCACGGCAAGGTAAGGAAAGGGTAACGCAAGGCAAGGCACGGTGAGGCAAGACAAGGCTAATGCACGACAACGCAAGGCTAGGCAGTGCACGGCTAGGCAAGGAACGAGTATCGGAAGGAAAGGAAGGCAAGGCAAAGCAAGGCCAGGCAAGTGTAACAAAAGGCAAGGCACGGCAAGGGGAAACAAGGCTAAGGAAAGGGAACGCACGGCTAGGCAATGCACGGCCAGGCAAGGAAAGGGTAACGCAAGGCAAGGCACGGTAAGGCAAGACAAGGTTAATGCACGACAACGCACGGCTAGGCAATGCACGGCAAGGCAAGGAAAGGGTAACGCAAGGCAAGGCACGGTCAGGCGAGGCAAGGCTAATGCACGACAACGCAAGGCTAGGCAATGCACGGAAGGCAAGCAAAGAGTAACGGAATGCAAGGAAGGCAAGGGAAACCAAGGCAAGGCAAGGGTAACGGAAGGAAAGGCTCGGCAAGGGAAAACAAGGCTAAGGCACGGTAACGCAGGGCTAGGCAATGCACGGCAAGGCAAGGAAAGGGTAACGCAAGGCAAGGCACGGTTTGGGGAGGCAAGGCTAATGCACGACAACGCAAGGCTAGGCAGTGCACGGCTAGGCAAGGAACGAGTAACGGAAGGCAAGGAAGGCAAGGGAAAGCAAGGCAAGGCAAGGGTAACGCAAGGAACGGCAAGACAAGGGGAAACAAGGCTAAGGCACGGAAACGCACGGTTAGGCAATGCACGGCAAGGCAAGGAAAGGGTAACGCAAGGCAAGGCACGGTGAGGCAAGGCAAGGCTGATGCACGACAACGCACGGCTAGGCAATGCACGGAAGGCAAGCAAAGAGTAACGGAAGGCAAGGAAGGCAAGGGAAACCAAGGCAAGGCAAGGGTAACGGAAGGAACGCCTCGGCAAGGCGAAACAAGGCTAAGGAACGGCAACGCAGGGCTAGGCAATGCACGGCAAGGCAAGGAAAGCGTAACGCAAGGCAAGGCACTGTCAGGCAAGGCAAACTAATGCACGACATCGCAAGGCTAGGCAGTGCACGGAAGGCAAGCAAAGAGTAACGGAAGGCAAGGAATGCAAGGGAAAGCAGGGGAAGGCAAGGGTAACGAAAGGAACGGCACGGTAAGGGGAAACAAGGCTAAGGCACGACAACACAGGGCTAGGCAATGCAGGGCAAGGCAAGGTAAGGGTAACGCAAGGCAAGGCACGGTCAGGCGAGGCAAGGCTAAGGCACGACAACGCAAGGCTAGGCAATGCACGGAAGGCAAGCAAAGAGTAACGGAACGCAAGGAAGGCAAGGGAAAGCAAGGCAAGCAAGGTTAACGGAAGGAACGGCACGGCAAGGGGAAACAAGGCTAAGGCACGGTAACGCACGGCTAGGCAATGCAGGGCAAGGCAAGGAAATGGTAACGCAAGGCAAGGCACGGTTTGGGCAGGCAAGGCTAATGCACGACAACGCAAGGCTAGGCAGTGCACGGCTAGGCAAGGAACGAGTAACGGAAGGAAAGGAAGGGAAGGCAAAGCATGGCAAGTCAAGTGTAACAACAGGCACGGCACGGCAAGGGGAAACAAGGCTAAGGCACGACAACGCAAGGCTAGGCAATGCACGGAAGGCAAGCAAAGAGGAACGGAACGCAAGGAAGGCAAGGGAATGCAAGGCAAGGCAAGGTTAACGGAAGGAACGGCACGGCAAGGGGAAACAAGGCTAAGGCAGGGTAACGCACGGCTAGGCAATGCAGGGCAAGGCAAGGAAATGGTAACGCAAGGCAAGGCACGGTTTGGGGAGGCAAGGCTAATGCACGACAACGCAAGGATAGGCAGTGCACGGCTAGGCAAGGAAAGAGTAACGGAAGGAAAGGAAGGCAAGGCAAAGCAAGGCAAGGCAAGTGCAACAAAAGGCAAGGCACGGCAAGGGGAAACAAGGCTAAGGAACGGCAACGCACGGCTAGGCAATGCACGGCCAGGCAAGGAAAGGGTAACGCAAGGCAAGGCACGGTAAGGCAAGAAAAGGCTAATGCACGACAACGCACGGGTAGGCAATGCACGGCAAGGCAAGGAAAGGGTAACGCAAGGCAAGGCACTGTCAGGCGAGGCAAAGCTAATGCACGACATCGCAAGGCTAGGCAGTGCACGGCTAGGCAAGGAAAGAGTAATGGAAGGAAAGGAAGGCAAGGCAAAGCATGGCAAGGCAAGTGTATCAACAGGCACGGCACGGCAAGGGGAAAAAAGGCTAAGGCACGACAACGCACGGCTAGGAAATGCACGGCAAGGCAAGGAAAGGGTAACGCAAGGCAAGGCACGGTGAGGCAAGGCAAGGCTGATGCACGACAACGCACGGCTAGGCAATGCACGGCAAGGCAAGGAAAGGGTAACGCAAGGCAAGGCACGGTTAGGCGAGGCAAGGCTAAGGCACGACAACGCAAGGCTAGGCAATGCACGGAAGGCAAGAAAGAGTAACGGAAGGAAAGGAAGCCAAGGCAAATCCAGGCAAGGCAAGGGTAACGGAAGGAACGGCACGGCAAGGGGAAACAAGGCTAAGGCACGGCAACGCACGTCTAGGCAATGCACGGCAAGGCAAGGAAAGGGTAACGCAAGGCAAGGCACGGTGAGGCAAGGCAAGGCTGATGCACGACAAAGCACGGCTAGGCAATGCACGGCAAGGCAAGGAAAGGGTAACGCAAGGCAAGGCACGGTCAGGCGAGGCAAGGCTAAGGCACGACAACGCAAGGCTAGGCAATGCACGGAAGGCAAGCAAAGAGTAACGGAAGGCAAGGAAGGCAAGGGAAAGCAGGGGAAGGGAAGGGTAACGGAAGGAACGGCACGGTAAGGGGAAACAAGGCTAAGGCACGACAACGCAGGGCTAGGCAATGCAGAGCAAGGCAAGGAAAGGGTAACGCAAGGGAAGGCACGGTCAGGCGAGGCAAGGGTAATGCACGACAACGCAAGGCTACGCAGTGCACGGCTAGGCAAGGAAAGAGTAACGGAAGGAAAGGAAGGAAAGGCACAGCAAGGCCAGGCAAGTGTAACAAAAGGCACGGCACGGCAAGGGGAAAGAAGGCTAAGGTACGGCAACGCAAGGCTAAGCAATGCACGGCCAGGCAAGGAAAGGGTAACGCAAGGCAAGGCACGGTAAGGCAAGGCGAGGATAATGCACGACAACGCACGGCTAGGCAATGCACGGCAAGGCAAGGAAAGGGTAACGCAAGGCAAGGCACGGTTAGGCGAGGCAAGGCTAAGGCACGACAACGCATGGCTAGGCAATGCACGGAAGGCAAGCAAAGAGTAACGGAAGGCAAGGAATGCAAAGCAAAGCAAGGCAAAGCAAGCAAGGCTATGGCAAGGTGAAACAAGGCTAAGGCACCACAACGCACGGCTAGGCAATGCACGGCCAGCCAAGGAAAAGGTAACGCAAGGCAAGGCACTCTGAGGAAAGGCAAGGCTAATGCACGAAAGCGCAAGGGCAGGCAATACACGGAAGGCAAGCAAAGAGTAACGGAAGGCAAGGAAGGCAAGGGAAAGCAAGGCAAGGCAAGGGTAACGGAAGGAACGGCACGGCAAGGGGAAACAAGGCTAAGGCACGGCAACGCACGGCTAGGCAATGCACGGCAAGGCAAGGAAAGGGTAACGCAAGGCAAGGCACGGTGAGGCAAGGCAAGGCTGATGCACGACAACGCACGGCTAGGCAATGCACGGCAAGGCAAGGAAAGGGTAACGCAAGGCAAGGCACGGTCAGGCGACGCAAGGCTAAGGCACGACAACGCAAGGCTAGGCAATGCACGGAAGGCAAGCAAAGAGTAACGGAAGGCAAGGAAGGGAAGGGAAACCAAGGCAAGGCAAGGGTAACGGAAGGAACGGCTCGGCAAGGGGAAACAAGGCTAAGGAACGGCAACGCAGGGCTAGGCAATGCACGGCAAGGCAAGGAAAGCGTAACGCAAGGCAAGGCACTGTCAGGCAAGGCAAAGCTAATGCACGACATCGCAAGGCTAGGCAGTGCACGGAAGGCAAGCAAAGAGTAACGGAAGGCAAGGAAGGCAAGGGAAAGCAGGGGAAGGCAAGGGTAACGAAAGGAACGGCACGGTAAGGGGAAACAAGGCTAAGGCAAGGAAAGGGTAACGCAAGGCAAGGCACGGTCAGGCGAGGCAAGGCTAAGGCACGACAACGCAAGGCTAGGCAATGCACGGAAGGCAAGCAAAGAGTAACGGAAGGCAAGGAAGGCAAGGGAAAGCAAGGCAAGGCAAGGTTAACGGAAGGAACAGCACGGCAAGGGGAAACAAGGCTAAGGCACGGTAACGCACGGCTAGGCAATGCAGGGCAAGGCAAGGAAAGGGTCACGCAAGGCAAGGCACGGTTTGGGGAGGCAAGGCTAATGCACGACAACGCAAGGCTAGGCAATGCACGGAAGGCAAGCAAAGAGTAATGGAAGGCAAGGAAGGCAAGGGAAAGCAAGGCAAGGCAAGGGTAACGGAAGGAACGGCACGGCAAGGGGAAACAAGGCTAAGGCACGGCAACGCACAGCTAGGCAATTCACGGCAAGGTAAGGAAAGGGTAACGCAAGGCAAGGCACGGTGAGGCAATTCAAGGCTAATGCACGACAACGAAAGGCTAGGCAGTGCACGGCTAGGCAAGGAACGAGTAACGGAAGGAAAGGAAGGCAAGGCAAAGCAAGGCAAGGCAAGTGTAACAAAAGGCAAGGCACGGCAAGGGGAAACAAGGCTAAGGAAAGGGAACGCACGGCTAGGCAATGCACGGCCAGGCAAGGAAAGGGTAACGCAAGGCAAGGCACGGTGAGGCAAGGCAGGGCTGATGCACGACAACGCACGGCTAGGCAATGAACGGAAGGCAAGCAAAGAGTGACGGAAGGCAAGGAATGCAAAGGAAAGCAGGTTAAGGCAAGGGTACCGAAAGGAACGGCACGGTAAGGGGAAACAAGGCTAAGGCACGACAACACAGGGCTAGGTAATGCAGGGCAAGGCAAGGAAAGGGAAACGCAAGGCAAGGCACGGTCAGGCGAGGCAAGGCTAAGGCACGACAACGCAAGGCTAGGCAATGCACGGCAAGGCAAGGAAAGGGTAACGCAAGGCAAGGCACGGTCAGGCGAGGCAAGGGTAATGCACGACAACGCAAGGCTACGCAGTGCACGGCTAGGCAAGGAAAGAGTAACGGAAGGAAAGGAAGGCAAGGCAAAGCAAGGCAAGGAAAGTGTAACAAACGGCACGGCACGGCAAGGGGAAACAAGGCTAAGGCACGGCAACGCAAGGCTAAGCAATGCACGGCCAGAGAAGGATAGGGTAACGCAAGGCAAGGCACGGTAAGGCAAGGCGAGGCTAATGCACGACCACGCACGGCTAGGCAATGCACGGCAAGGCAAGGAAAGGGTAACGCAAGGCAAGGCACGGTTAGGCGAGGCAAGGCTAAGGCACGACAACGCAAGGCTAGGCAATGCACGGAAGGCAAGCAAAGAGTAACGGAAGGCAAGGAATGCAATGCAAGCAAGGCAAAGCAAGGGTAACGGAAGGAACGGCACGGCAAGGGGAAACAAGGCCAAGGCACGGCAACGCACGGCTAGGCAATGCACGGCAAGGCAAGGCAAGGGTAACGCAAGGCAAGGCACGGTGAGGCAAGGCAAGGCTGATGCACGACAACGCACGGCTAGGCATTGCACGGCAAGGCAAGGAAAGGGTAACGCAAGGCAAGGCACGGTCAGGCGAGGCAAGGCTAAGGCACGACAACGCAAGGCTAGGCAATGCACGGAAGGCAAGCAAAGAGTAACGGAAGGCAAGGAAGGCAAGGGAAACCAAGGCAAGGGAATGGTATCGGAAGGAACGGCTCGGCAAGGGGAAACAAGGCTAAGGCACGGCAACGCAGGGCTAGGCAATGCAGGGCAAGGCAAGGAAAGGGTAACGCAAGGCAAGGCACGGTTTGGGGAGGCAAGGCTAATGCACGACAACGCAAGGCTTAGCAATGCACGGCCAGGCAAGGAAAGGGTAACGCAAGGCAAGGCACGGTAAGGCAAGGCGAGGCTAATGCACGACAACGCACGGCTAGGCAATGCACGGCAAGGCAAGGAAAGGGTAACGCAAGGCAAGGCACGGTTAGGCGAGGCAAGGCTAAGGCACGACAACGCTAGGCTAGGCAATGCACGGAAGGCAAGCAAAGAGAAACGGAAGGCAAGGAATGCAAGGCAAAGCAAGGCAACGCAAGCAAGTCTATGGCAAGGTGAAAAAAGGCTAAGGCACGACAACGCAAGGCTAGGCAATGCACGGAAGGCAAGCAAAGAGTAACGGAATGGAAGGAAGGCAAGGGAAAGCAAGGCAAAGCAAGCAAGGCTATGGCAAGGTGAAACAAGCCTAAGGCACCACAACGCAACGCTAGGCAATGCACGGCCAGCCAAGGAAAAGGTAACGCAAGGCAAGGCACTCTCAGGCGAGGCAAGGCTAAGGCACGACAACGCAAGGCTAGGCAATGCACGGAAGGAAAGCAAAGAGTAACGGAAGGCAAGGAATGCAAGGGAAAGCAGGGGAAGGCAAGGGTAACGAAAGGAACGTCACGGTAAGGGGAAACAAGGCTAAGGCACGACAATACAGGGCTAGGCAATGCAGGGCAAGGCAAGGTACGGGTAACGCAAGGCAAGGCACGGTCAGGCGAGGCAAGGCTAAGGCACGACAACGCAAGGCTAGGCAATGCACGGAAGGCAAGCAAAGAGTAACGGAACGCAAGGAAGGCAAGGGAAAGCAAGGGAAGGCAAGGTTAACGGAAGGAACGGCACGGCAAGGGGAAACAAGGCTAAGGCACGGCAACGCACGGCTAGGCAATGCAGGGCAAGGCAAGGAAATGGTAACGCAAGGCAAGGCACGGTTTGGGGAGGCAAGGCTAATGCACGACAACGCAAGGCTAGGCAGTGCACGGCTAGGCAAGGAAAGAGTAACGGAAGGAAAGGAACGCAAGGCAAAGCAAGGCAATGCAAGTGTAACAAAAGGCAAGGCACGGCAAGGGGAAACAAGGCTAAGGAACGGCAACGCACGGCTAGGCAATGCACGGCCAGGCAAGGAAAGGGTAACGCAAGGCAAGGCGCGGTAAGGCAAGACAAGGCTAATGCACGACAACGCACGGGTAGGCAATGCACGGCAAGGCAACGAAAGGGTAACGCAAGGCAAGGCACGGTCAGGCAAGGCAAAGCTAATGCCCGACATCGCAAGGCTAGGCAGTGCACGGAAGGCAAGCAAAGAGTAACGGAAGGCAAGGAAGGGAAGGGAAACCAAGGCAAGGCAAGGGTAACGGAAGGAACGGCTCGGCAAGGGGAAACAAGGCTAAGGAACGGCAACGCAGGGCTAGGCAATGCACGGCAAGGCAAGGAAAGCGTAACGCAAGGCAAGGCACTGTCAGGCAAGGCAAAGCTAATGCACGACATCGCAAGGCTAGGCAGTGCACGGAAGGCAAGCAAAGAGTAACGGAAGGCAAGGAATGCAAGGGAAAGCAGGGGAAGGCAAGGGTAACGAAAGGAACGGCACGGTAAGGGGAAACAAGGCTAAGGCACGACAACACAGGGCTAGGCAATGCAGGGCAAGGCAAGGAAAGGGTAACGCAAGGCAAGGCACGGTCAGCCGAGGCAATGCTAAGGCACGACAACGCAAGGCTAGGCAATGCACGGAAGGCAAGCAAAGAGTAACGGAACGCAAGGAAGGCAAGGGAAAGCAAGGCAAGGCAAGGTTAACGGAAGGAACGGCACGGCAAGGGGAAACAAGGCTAAGGCACGGTAACGCACGGCTAGGCAATTCAGGGCAAGGCAAGGAAATGGTAACGCAAGGCAAGGCACGGTTTGGGGAGGCAAGGCTAATGCAGGACAACGCAAGGCTAGGCAGTGCACGGCTAGGTAAGGAACGAGTAACGGAAGGAAAGGAAGGGAAGGCAAAGCATGGCAAGTCAAGTGTAACAACAGGCACGGCACGGCAAGGGGAAACAAGGCTAAGGCACGACAACGCAAGGCTAGGCAATGCACGGAAGGCAAGCAAAGAGTAACGGAAGGCAAGGAAGGCAAGGGAAAGCAAGGCAAGGCAAGGGTAACGGAAGGAACGGCACGGCAAGGGGAAACAAGGCTAAGGCACGGCAACGCACATCTAGGCAATGCACGGCAAGGCAAGGAAAGGGTAACGCAAGGCAAGGCACGGTCAGGCGAGGCAAGGCTAAGGCACGACAACGCAAGTCTAGGCAATGCACAGAAGGCAAGCAAAGAGTAACGGAAGGCAAGGAAGGCAAGGGAAAGCAGGGGAAGGGAAGGGTAACGGAAGGAACGGCACGGTAAGGGGAAACAATGCTAAGGCACGACAACGCAGGGCTAGGCAATGCACAGCAAGGCAAGGAAAGGGTAACGCAAGGGAAGGCACGGTCAGGCGAGGCAAGGGTAATGCACGACAACGCAAGGCTACGCAGTGCACGGCTAGGCAAGGAAAGAGTAACGGAAGGAAAGGAAGGCCAGGCACAGCAAGGCCAGGCAAGTGTAACAAAAGGCATGGCACGGCAAGGGGAAAGAAGGCTAAGGCACGGCAACGCAAGGCTAAGCAATGCACGGCCAGGCAAGGAAAGGGTAACGCAAGGCAAGGCACGGTAAGGCAAGGCGAGGATAATGCACGACAACGCACGGCTAGGCAATGCACGGCAAGGCAAGGAAAGGGTAACGCAAGGCAAGGCACGGTTAGGCGAGGCAAGGCTAAGGCACGACAACGCAAGGCTAGGCAATGCACGGAAGGCAAGCAAAGAGTAACGGAAGGCAAGGAATGCAAAGCAAAGCAAGGCAAAGCAAGCAAGGCTATGGCAAGGTGAAACAAGGCTAAGGCACCACAACGCACGGCTAGGCAATGCACGGCCAGCCAAGGAAAAGGTAACGCAAGGCAAGGCACTCTGAGGAAAGGCAAGGCTAATGCACGATAGCGCAAGGGCAGGCAATGCACGGAAGGCAAGCAAAGAGTAACGGAAGGCAAGGAAGGCAAGGGAAAGCAAGGCAAGGCAAGGGTAACGGAAGGAACGGCACGGCAAGGGGAAACAAGGCTAAGGCACGGCAACGCACGGCTAGGCAATGCACGGCAAGGCAAGGAAAGGGTAACGCAAGGCAAGGCACGGTGAGGCAAGGCAAGGCTGATGCACGACAACGCACGGCTAGGCAATGCACGGCAAGGCAAGGAAAGGGTAACGCAAGGCAAGGCACGGTCAGGCGACGCAAGGCTAAGGCACGACAACGCAAGGCTAGGCAATGCACGGAAGGCAAGCAAAGAGTAACGGATGGCAAGGAAGGGAAGGGAAACCAAGGCAAGGCAAGGGTAACGGAAGGAACGGCTCGGCAAGGGGAAACAAGGCTAAGGAACGGCAACGCAGGGCTAGGCAATGCACGGCAAGGCAAGGAACCGTAACGCAAGGCAAGGCACTGTCAGGCAAGGCAAAGCTAATGCACGACATCGCAAGGCTAGGCAGTGCACGGAAGGCAAGCAAAGAGTAACGGAACGCAAGGAATGCAAGGGAAAGCAGGGGAAGGCAAGGGTAACGAAAGGAACGGCACGGTAAGGGGAAACAAGGCTAAGGCACGACAACACAGGGCTAGGCAATGCAGGGCAAGGCAAGGTAAGGGTAACGCAAGGCAAGGCACGGTCAGGCGAGGCAAGGCTAAGGCACGACAACGCAAGGCTAGGCAATGCACGGAAGGAAAGCAAAGAGTAACGGAACGCAAGGAAGGCAAGGGAAAGCAAGTCAAGGCAAGGTTAACGGAAGGAACGGCACGGCAAGGGGAAACAAGGCTAAGGCACGGTAACGCACGGCTAGGCAATGCAGGGCAAGGCAAGGAAATGGTAACGCAAGGCAAGGCACGGTTTGGGGAGGCAAGGCTAATGCACGACAACGCAAGGCTAGGCAGTGCACGGCTAGGCAAGGAAAGGGTAACGCAAGGCAAGGCACGGTTAGGCAAGGCAAGGCTAATGCACGACAACGCAAGGCTAGGCAGTGCACGGCTAGGCAAGGAACGAGTAACGGAAGGAAAGGAAGGCAAGGCAAAGCAAGGCAAGGCAAGTGTAACAAATGGCAAGGCACGGCAAGGGGAAACAAGGCTAAGGAAAGGGAACGCACGGCTAGGCAATGCACGGCCAGGCAAGGAAAGGGTAACGCAAGGCAAGGCACGGTGAGGCAAGGCAGGGCTGATGCACGACAACGCACGGCTAGGCAATGAACGGAAGGCAAGCAAAGAGTGACGGAAGGCAAGGAATGCAAAGGAAAGCAGGTTAAGGCAAGGGTACCGAAAGGAACGGCACGGTAAGGGGAAACAAGGCTAAGGCACGACAACACAGGGCTAGGTAATGCAGGGCAAGGCAAGGAAAGGGAAACGCAAGGCAAGGCACGGTCAGGCGAGGCAAGGCTAAGGCACGACAACGCAAGGCTAGGCAATGCACGGCAAGGCAAGGAAAGGGTAACGCAAGGCAAGGCACGGTCAGGCGAGGCAAGGGTAATGCACGACAACGCAAGGCTACGCAGTGCACGGCTAGGCAAGGAAAGAGTAACGGAAGGAAAGGAAGGCAAGGCAAAGCAAGGCAAGGAAAGTGTAACAAACGGCACGGCACGGCAAGGGGAAACAAGGCTAAGGCACGGCAACGCAAGGCTAAGCAATGCACGGCCAGAGAAGGAAAGGGTAACGCAAGGCAAGGCACGGTAAGGCAAGGCGAGGCTAATGCACGACCACGCACGGCTAGGCAATGCACGGCAAGGCAAGGAAAGGGTAACGCAAGGCAAGGCACGGTTAGGCGAGGCAAGGCTAAGGCACGACAACGCAAGGCTAGGCAATGCACGGAAGGCAAGCAAAGAGTAACGGAAGGCAAGGAATGCAATGCAAGCAAGGCAAAGCAAGGGTAACGGAAGGAACGGCACGGCAAGGGGAAACAAGGCCAAGGTACGGCAACGCACGGCTAGGCAATGCACGGCAAGGCAAGGAAAGGGTAACGCAAGGCAAGGCACGGTGAGGCAAGGCAAGGCTGATGCACGACAACGCACGGCTAGGCAATGCACGGCAAGGCAAGGAAAGGGTAACGCAAGGCAAGGCACGGTCAGGCGAGGCAAGGCTAAGGCACGACAACGCAAGGCTAGGCAATGCACGGAAGGCAAGCAAAGAGTAACGGAAGGCAAGGAAGGCAAGGGAAACCAAGGCAAGGGAAGGTTATCGGAAGGAACGGCTCGGCACGGGGAAACAAGGCTAAGGCACGGCAACGCAGGGCTAGGCAATGCAGGGCAAGGCAAGGAAAGGGTAACGCAAGGCAAGGCACGGTTTGGGGAGGCAAGGCTAAGGCACGACAACGCAAGGCTAGGCAGTGCACGGAAGGCAAGCAAAGAGTAACGGAAGGCAAGGAATGCAAGGGAAAGCAGGGGAAGGCAAGGGTAACGAAAGGAACGGCACGGTAAGGGGAAACAAGGCTAAGGCACGACAACACAGGGCTAGGCAATGCAGGGCAAGGCAAGGTAAGGGTAACGCAAGGCAAGGCACGGTCAGGCGAGGCAAGGCTAAGGCACGACAACGCAAGGCTAGGCAATGCACGGAAGGCAAGCAAAGAGTAACGGAACACAAGGAAGGCAAGGGAAAGCAAGGCAAGGCAAGGTTAACGGAAGGAACGGCACGGCAAGGGGAAACAAGGCTAAGGCACGGTAACGCACGGCTAGGCAATGCAGGGCAAGGCAAGGAAATGGTAACGCAAGGCAAGGCACGGTTTGGGGAGGCAAGGCTAATGCAGGACAACGCAAGGCTAGGCAGTGCACGGCTAGGTAAGGAACGAGTAACGGAAGGAACGGAAGGGAAGGCAAAGCATGGCAAGTCAAGTGTAACAACAGGCACGGCACGGCATGGGGAAACAAGGCTAAGGCACGACAACGCAAGGCTAGGCAATGCACGGAAGGCAAGCAAAGAGTAACGGAAGGCAAGGAAGGCAAGGGAAAGCAAGGCAAGGCAAGGGTAACGGAAGGAACGGCAAGGCAAGGGGAAACAAGGCTAAGGCACGGCAACGCACATCTAGGCAATGCACGGCAAGGCAAGGAAAGGGTAACGCAAGGCAAGGCACGGTCAGGCGAGGCAAGGCTAAGGCACGACAACGCAAGGCTAGGCAATGCACGGAAGGCAAGCAAAGAGTAACGGAAGGCAAGGAAGGCAAGGGAAAGCAGGGGAAGGGAAGGGTAACGGAAGGAACGGCACGGTAAGGGGAAACAAGGCTAAGGCACGACAACGCAGGGCTAGGCAATGCACAGCAAGGCAAGGAAAGGGTAACGCAAGGGAAGGCACGGTCAGGCGAGGCAAGGGTAATGCACGACAACGCAAGGCTACGCAGTGCACGGCTAGGCAAGGAAAGAGTAACGGAAGGAAAGGAAGGCCAGGCACAGCAAGGCCAGGCAAGTGTAACAAAAGGCATGGCACGGCAAGGGGAAAGAAGGCTAAGGCACGGCAACGCAAGTCTAAGCAATGCACGGCCAGGCAAGGAAAGGGTAACGCAAGGCAAGGCACGGTAAGGCAAGGCGAGGATAATGCACGACAACGCACGGCTAGGCAATGCACGGCAAGGCAAGGAAAGGGTAACGCAAGGCAAGGCACGGTTAGGCGAGGCAAGGCTAAGGCACGACAACGCAAGGCTAGGCAATGCACGGAAGGCAAGCAAAGAGTAACGGAAGGCAAGGAATGCAAAGCAAAGCAAGGCAAAGCAAGCAAGGCTATGGCAAGGTGAAACAAGGCTAAGGCACCACAACGCACGGCTAGGCAAAGCACGGCCAGCCAAGGAAAAGGTAACGCAAGGCAAGGCACTCTGAGGAAAGGCAAGGCTAATGCACGATAGCCCAAGGGCAGGCAATGCACGGAAGGCAAGCAAAGAGTAACGGAAGGCAAGGAAGGCAAGGGAAAGCAAGGCAAGGCAAGGGTAACGGAAGGAACGGCACGGCAAGGGGAAACAAGTCTAAGGCACGGCAACGCACGGCTAGGGAATGCACGGCAAGGCAAGGAAAGGGTAACGCAAGGCAAGGCACGGTGAGGCAAGGCAAGGCTGATGCACGACAACGCACGGCTAGGCAATGCACGGCAAGGCAAGGAAAGGGTAACGCAAGGCAAGGCACGTTCAGGCGACGCAAGGCTAAGGCACGACAACGCAAGGCTAGGCAATGCACGGAAGGCAAGCAAAGAGTAACGGAAGGCAAGGAAGGGAAGGGAAACCAAGGCAAGGCAAGGGTAACGGAAGGAACGGCTCGGCAAGGGGAAACAAGGCTAAGGAACGGCAACGCAGGGCTAGGCAATGCACGGCAAGGCAAGGAAAGCGTAATGCAAGGCAAGGCACTGTCAGGCAAGGCAAAGCTAATGCACGACATCGCAAGGCTAGGCAGTGCACGGAAGGCAAGCAAAGAGTAACGGAACGCAAGGAATGCAAGGGAAAGCAGGGGAAGGCAAGGGTAACGAAAGGAACGGCACGGTAAGGGGAAACAAGGCTAAGGCACGACAACACAGGGCTAGGCAATGCAGGGCAAGGCAAGGTAAGGGTAACGCAAGGCAAGGCACGGTCAGGCGAGGCAAGGCTAAGGCACGACAACGCAAGGCTAGGCAATGCACGGAAGGAAAGCAAAGAGTAACGGAACGCAAGGAAAGCAAGGGAAAGCAAGGCAAGGCAAGGTTAACGGAAGGAACGGCACGGCAAGGGGAAACAAGGCTAAGGCACGGTAACGCACGGCTAGGCAATGCAGGGCAAGGCAAGGAAATGGTAACGCAAGGCAAGGCACGGTTTGGGGAGGCAAGGCTAATGCACGACAACGCAAGGCTAGGCAGTGCACGGCTAGGCAAGGAAAGGGTAACGCAAGGCAAGGCACGGTTAGGCAAGGCAAGGCTAATGCACGACAACGCAAGGCTAGGCAGTGCACGGCTAGGCAAGGAACGAGTAACGGAAGGAAAGGAAGGCAAGGCAAAGCAAGGCAAGGCAAGTGTAACAAAAGGCAAGGCACGGCAAGGGGAAACAAGGCTAAGGAAAGGGAACGCACGGCTAGGCAATGCACGGCCAGGCAAGGAAAGGGTAACGCAAGGCAAGGCACGGTGAGGCAAGGCAGGGCTGATGCACGACAACGCACGGCTAGGCAATGAACGAAAGGCAAGCAAAGAGTGACGGAAGGCAAGGAATGCAAAGGAAAGCAGGTTAAGGCAAGGGTACCGAAAGGAACGGCACGGTAAGGGGAAACAAGGCTAAGGCACGACAACACAGGGCTAGGTAATGCAGGGCAAGGCAAGGAAAGGGAAACGCAAGGCAAGGCACGGTCAGGCGAGGCAAGGCTAAGGCACGACAACGCAAGGCTAGGCAATGCACGGCAAGGCAAGGAAAGGGTAACGCAAGGCAAGGCACAGTCAGGCGAGGCAAGGGTAATGCACGACAACGCAAGGCTACGCAGTGCACGGCTAGGCAAGGAAAGAGTAACGGAAGGAAAGGAAGGCAAGGCAAAGCAAGGCAAGGAAAGTGTAACAAACGGCACGGCACGGCAAGGGGAAACAAGGCTAAGGCACGGCAACGCAAGGCTAAGCAATGCACGGCCAGAGAAGGAAAGGGTAACGCAAGGCAAGGCACGGTAAGGCAAGGCGAGGCTAATGCACGACCACGCACGGCTAGGCAATGCACGGCAAGGCAAGGAAAGGGTAACGCAAGGCAAGGCACGGTTAGGCGAGGCAAGGCTAAGGCACGACAACGCAAGGCTAGGCAATGCACGGAAGGCAAGCAAAGAGTAACGGAAGGGAAGGAATGCAATGCAAGCAAGGCAAAGCAAGGGTAACGGAAGGAACGGCACGGCAAGGGGAAACAAGGCCAAGGCACGGCAACGCACGGCTAGGCAATGCACGGCAAGGCAAGGAAAGGGTAACGCAAGGCAAGGCACGGTGAGGCAAGGCAAGGCTGATGCACGACAACGCACGGCTAGGCAATGCACGGCAAGGCAAGGAAAGGGTAACGCAAGGCAAGGCACGGTCAGGCGAGGCAAAGCTAAGGCACGACAACGCAAGGCTAGGCAATGCACGGAAGGCAAGCAAAGAGTAACGGAAGGCAAGGAAGGCAAGGGAAACCAAGGCAAGGGAAGGGTATCGGAAGGAACGGCTCGGCAAGGGGAAACAAGGCTAAGGCACGGCAACGCAGGGCTAGGCAATGCAGGGCAAGGCAAGGAAAGGGTAACGCAAGGCAAGGCACGGTTTGGGGAGGCAAGGCTAATGCACGACAACGCAAGGCTTAGCAATGCACGGCCAGGCAAGGAAAGGGTAACGCAAGGCAAGGCACGGTAAGGCAAGGCGAGGCTAATGCACGACAACGCACGGCTAGGCAATGCACGGCAAGGCAAGGAAAGGGTAACGCAAGGCAAGGCACGGTTAGGCGAGGCAAGGCTAAGGCACGACAACGCTAGGCTATGCAATGCACGGTAGGCAAGCAAAGAGAAACGGAAGGCAAGGAATGCAAGGCAAAGCAAGGCAACGCAAGCAAGTCTATGGCAAGGTGAAAAAAGGCTAAGGCACGACAACGCAAGGTTAGGCAATGCACGGAAGGCAAGCAAAGAGTAACGGAATGGAAGGAAGGCAAGGCAAAGAAAGGCAAAGCAAGCAAGGCTATGGCAAGGTGAAACAAGCCTAAGGCACCACAACGCAACGCTAGGCAATGCACGGCCAGCCAAGGAAAAGGTAACGCAAGGCAAGGCACTCTCAGGCGAGGCAAGGCTAAGGCACGACAACGCAAGGCTAGGCAATGCACGGAAGGAAAGCAAAGAGTAACGGAAGGCAAGGAATGCAAGGGAAAGCAGGGGAAGGCAAGGGTAACGAAAGGAACGTCACGGTAAGGGGAAACAAGGCTAAGGCACGACAATACAGGGCTAGGCAATGCAGGGCAAGGCAAGGTACGGGTAACGCAAGGCAAGGCACGGTCAGGCGAGGCAAGGCTAAGGCACGACAACGCAAGGCTAGGCAATGCACGGAAGGAAAGCAAAGAGTAACGGAACGCAAGGAAGGCAAGGGAAAGCAAGGGAAGGCAAGGTTAACGGAAGGAACGGCACGGCAAGGGTAAACAAGGCTAAGGCACGGCAACGCACGGCTAGGCAATGCAGGGCAAGGCAAGGAAATGGTAACGCAAGGCAAGGCACGGTTTGGGGAGGCAAGGCTAATGCACGACAACGCAAGGCTAGGCAGTGCACGGCTAGGCAAGGAAAGAGTAACGGAAGGAAAGGAACGCAAGGCAAAGCAAGGCAATGCAAGTGTAACAAAAGGCAAGGCACGGCAAGGGGAAACAAGGCTAAGGAACGGCAACGCACGGCTAGGCAATGCACGGCCAGGCAAGGAAAGGGTAACGCAAGGCAAGGCGCGGTAAGGCAAGACAAGGCTAATGCACGACAACGCACGGGTAGGCAATGCACGGCAAGGCAAGGAAAGGGTAACGCAAGGCAAGGCACGGTCAGGCAAGGCAAAGCTAATGCACGACATCGCAAGGCTAGGCAGTGCACGGAAGGCAAGCAAAGAGTAATGGAAGGCAAGGAAGGGAAGGGAAACCAAGGCAAGGCAAGGGTAACGGAAGGAACGGCTCGGCAAGGGGAAACAAGGCTAAGGAACGGCAACGCAGGGCTAGGCAATGCACGGCAAGGCAAGGAAAGCGTAACGCAAGGCAAGGCACTGTCAGGCAAGGCAAAGCTAATGCACGACATCGCAAGGCTAGGCAGTGCACGGAAGGCAAGCAAAGAGTAACGGAAGGCAAGGAATGCAAGGGAAAGCAGGGGAAGGCAAGGGTAACGAAAGGAACGTCACGGTAAGGGGAAACAAGGCTAAGGCACGACAACACAGGGCTAGGCAATGCAGGGCAAGGCAAGGTAAGGGTAACGCAAGGCAAGGCACGGTCAGGCGAGGCAAGGCTAAGGCACGACAACGCAAGGCTAGGCAATGCACGGAAGGCAAGCAAAGAGTAACGGAACGCAAGGAAGGCAAGGGAAAGCAAGGCAAGGCAAGGTTAACGGAAGGAACGGCACGGGAAGGGGAAACAAGGCTAAGGCACGGTAACGCACGGCTAGGCAATGCAGGGCAAGGCAAGGAAATGGTAACGCAAGGCAAGGCACGGTTTGGCGAGGCAAGGCTAATGCAGGACAACGCAAGGCTAGGCAGTGCACGGCTAGGTAAGGAACGAGTAACGGAAGGAAAGGAAGGGAAGGCAAAGCATGGCAAGTCAAGTGTAACAACAGGCACGGCACGGCAAGGGGAAACAAGGCTAAGGAACGGCAACGCACGGCTAGGCAATGCACGGCCAGGCAAGGAAAGGGTAACGCAAGGCAAGGCACGGTAAGGCAAGAAAAGGCTAATGCACGACAACGCACGGGTAGGCAATGCACGGCAAGGCAAGGAAAGGGTAACGCAAGGCAAGGCACTGTCAGGCGAGGCAAAGCTAATGCACGACATCGCAAGGCTAGGCAGTGCACGGCTAGGCAAGGAAAGAGTAATGGAAGGAAAGGAAGGCAAGGCAAAGCATGGCAAGGCAAGTGTAACAACAGGCACGGCACGGCAAGGGGAAAAAAGGCTAAGGCACGACAACGCAAGGCTAGGCAATGCAGGGCAAGGCTAGGAAAGGTTAACGCAAGGCAAGGCACGGTGAGGCAAGGCAAGGCTGATGCACGACAACGCACGGCTAGGCAATGCACGGCAAGGCAAGGAAAGGGTAACGCAAGGCAAGGCACGGTTAGGCGAGGCAAGGCTAAGGCACGACAACGCAAGGCTAGGCAATGCACGGAAGGCAAGCAAAGAGTAACGGAAGGCAAGGAAGGCAAGGGAAAGCAAGGCAAGCCAAGGGTAACGGAAGGAACGGCACGGCAAGGGGAAACAAGGCTAAGGCACGGCAACGCACATCTAGGCAATGCACGGCAAGGCAAGGAAAGGGTAACGCAAGGCAAGGCACGGTGAGGCAAGGGAAGGCTGATGCACGACAAAGCACGGCTAGGCAATGCACGGCAAGGCAAGGAAAGGGTAACGCAAGGCAAGGCATGGTCAGGCGAGGCAAGGCTAAGGCACGACAAGGCAAGGCTAGGCAATGCACGGAAGGCAAGCAAAGAGTAACGGAAGGCAAGGAAGGCAAGGGAAAGCAGGGGAAGGGAAGGGTAACGGAAGGAACGGCACGGTAAGGGGAAACAAGTCTAAGGCACGACAACGCAGGGCTAGGCAATGCAAAGCAAGGCAAGGAAAGGGTAACGCAAGGGAAGGCACGGTCAGGCGAGGCAAGGGTAATGCACGACAACGCAAGGCTACGCAGTGCACGGCTAGGCAAGGAAAGAGAAACGGAAGGAAAGGAAGGCCAGGCACAGCAAGGCCAGGCAAGTGTAACAAAAGGCACGGCACGGCAAGGGGAAACAAGGCTAAGGCACGGCAACGCAAGGCTAAGCAATGCACGGCCAGGCAAGGAAAGGGTAACGCAAGGGAAGGCACGGTAAGGCAAGGCGAGGCTAATGCACGACAACGCACGGCTAGGCAATGCACGGCAAGGCAAGGAAAGGGTAACGAAAGGCAAGGCACGGTTAGGCGAGACAAGGCTAAGGCACGACAACGCAAGGCTAGGCAATGCACGGAAGGCAAGCAAAGAGTAACGGAAGGCAAGGAATGCAAGGCAAAGCAAGGCAAAGCAAGCAAGGCTATGGCAAGGTGAAACAAGGCTAAGGCACCACAACGCACGGCTAGGCAATGCACGGCCAGCAAAGGAAAAGGTAACGCAAGGCAAGGCACTCTGAGGCAAGGCAAGGCTAATGCACGATAGCGCAAGGCTAGGCAATGCACGGAAGGCAAGCAAAGAGTAACGGAAGGCAAGGAAGGCAAGGGAAAGCAAGGCAAGGCAAGGGTAACGGAAGGAACGGCACGGCAAGGGGAAACAAGGCTAAGGCACGGCAACGAACGGCTAGGCAATGCACGGCAAGGCAAGGAAAGGGTAACGCAAGGCAAGGCACGGTGAGGCAAGGCAAGGCTGATGCACGACAACGCACGGCTAGGCAATGCACGGCAAGGCAAGGAAAGGGTAACGCAAGGCAAGGCACGGTCAGGCGAGGCAAGGCTAAGGCACGACAACGCAAGGCTAGGCTATGGACGAAAGGAAGCAAAGAGTAACGGAAGGCAAGGAAGGCAAGGGAAAGCAGGGGAAGGCAAGGGTAACGGAAGGAACGGCACGGTAAGGGGAAACAAGGCTAAGGCACGACAACGCAGGGCTAGGCAATGCACGGCAAGGCAAGGAAAGGGTTACGCAAGGCAAGGCACGGTCAGGCGAGGCAAGGGTAATGCACGACAACGCAAGGCTACGCAGTGCACGGCTAGGCAAGGAAAGAGTAACGGAAGGAAAGGAAGGCAAGGCAAAGCAAGGCAAGGCAAGTGTAACAAAAGGCACGGCACTGCAAGGGGAAACAAGGCTAAGGCACGGCAACGCAAGGCTAAGCAATGCACGGCCAGGCAAGGAAAGGGTAACGCAAGGCAAGGCACGGTAAGGCAAGGCGAGGCTAATGCACGACAACGCACGGCTATGCAATGCACGGCAAGGCAAGGAAAGGGTAACGCAAGGCAAGGCACGGTTAGGCGAGGCAAGGCTAAGGCACGACAACGCTAGGCTAGGCAATGCACGGAAGGCAAGCAAAGAGAAACGGAAGGCAAGGAATGCAAGGCAAAGCAAGGCAACGCAAGCAAGGCTATGGCAAGGTGAAAAAAGGCTAAGGCACGACAACGCAAGGCTAGGCAATGCACGGCCAGCCAAGGAAAAGATAACGCAAGGCAAGGCACTGTCAGGCGAGCCAAGGCTAAGGCACGACAACGCAAGGCTAGGCAATGCACGGAAGGAAAGCAAAGAGTAACGGAAGGCAAGGAATGCAAGGGAAAGCAGGGGAAGGCAAGGGTAACGAAAGGAACGTCACGGTAAGGGGAAACAAGGCTAAGGCACGACAACACAGGGCTAGGCAATGCAGGGCAAGGCAAGGTACGGGTAACGCAAGGCAAGGCACGGTCAGGCGAGGCAAGGCTAAGGCACGACAACGCAAGGCTAGGCAATGCACGGAAGGCAAGCAAAGTGTAACGGAACGCAAGGAAGGCAATGGAAATCAAGGGAAGGCAAGGTTAACGGAAGGAACGGCACGGCAAGGGGAAACAAGGCTAAGGCACGGCAACGCACGGCTAGGCAATGCAGGGCAAGGCAAGGAAATGGTAACGCAAGGCAAGGCACGGTTTGGGGAGGCAAGGCTAATGCACGACAACGCAAGGCTAGGCAGTGCACGGCTAGGCAAGGAAAGAGTAACGGAAGGAAAGGAAGGCAAGGCAAAGCAAGGCAAGGCAAGTGTAACAAAAGGCAAGGCACGGCAAGGGGAAACAAGGCTAAGGAACGGCAACGCACGGCTAGGCAATGCACGGCCAGGCAAGGAAAGGGTAACGCAAGGCAAGGCACGGTAAGGCAAGGCGAGGCTAATGCACGACAACGCACGGCTATGCAATGCACGGCAAGGCAAGGAAAGGGTAACGCAAGGCCAGGCACGGTTAGTCGAGGCAAGGCTAAGGCACGACAACGCTAGGCTAGGCAATGCACGGAAGGCAAGCAAAGAGAAACGGAAGGCAAGGAATGCAAGGCAAAGCAAGGCAACGCAAGCAAGGCTATGGCAAGGTGAAAAAAGGCTAAGGCACGACAACGCAAGGCTAGGCAATGCACGGCCAGCCAAGGAAAAGATAACGCAAGGCAAGGCACTGTCAGGCGAGGCAAGGCTAAGGCACGACAACGCAAGGCTAGGCAATGCACGGAAGGAAAGCAAAGAGTAACGGAAGGCAAGGAATGCAAGGGAAAGCAGGGGAAGGCAAGGGTAACGAAAGGAACGTCACGGTAAGGGGAAACAAGGCTAAGGCACGACAACACAGGGCTAGGCAATGCAGGGCAAGGCAAGGTACGGGTAACGCAAGGCAAGGCACGGTCAGGCGAGGCAAGGCTAAGGCACGACAACGCAAGGCTAGGCAATGCACGGAAGGCAAGCAAAGTGTAACGGAACGCAAGGAAGGCAATGGAAAGCAAGGGAAGGCAAGGTTAACGGAAGGAACGGCACGGCAAGGGGAAACAAGGCTAAGGCACGGCAACGCACGGCTAGGCAATGCAGGGCAAGGCAAGGAAATGGTAACGCAAGGCAAGGCACGGTTTGGGGAGGCAAGGCTAATGCACGACAACGCAAGGCTAGGCAGTGCACGGCTAGGCAAGGAAAGAGTAACGGAAGGAAAGGAAGGCAAGGCAAAGCAAGGCAAGGCAAGTGTAACAAAAGGCAAGGCACGGCAAGGGGAAACAAGGCTAAGGAACGGCAACGCACGGCTAGGCAATGCACGGCCAGGCAAGGAAAGGGTAACGCAAGACAAGGCACGGTAAGGCAAGACAAGGCTAATGCACGACAACGCACGGGTAGGCAATGCACGGCAAGGCAAGGAAAGGGTAACGCAAGGAAAGGCACGGTCAGGAGAGGCAAGGCTAATGCACGACAACGCAAGGCTAGGCATTGCACGGAAGGCAAGCAAAGAGTAACGGAACGCAAGGAAGGCAATGGAAAGCAAGGGAAGGCAAGGTTAACGGAAGGAACGGCACGGCAAGGGGAAACAAGGCTAAGGCACGGCAACGCAGGGCTAGGCAATGCACGGAAGGCAAGCAAAGAGTAACGGAAGGCAAGGAATGCAATGCAAAGCAAGGCAACGCAAGCAAGGCTATAGCAAGGTGAAAAAAGGCTAAGGCACGACCACGCAAGGCTAGGCAATTCACGGAAGGGAAGCAAAGAGTAACGGAAGGCAAGGAAGGCAAGGCAAAGCAAGGCAACGCAAGCAAGGCTATGGCAAGGTGAAAAAAGACTAAGACACGACAACGCAAGGCTAGGCAATGCACGGAAGGCAAGCAAAGAGTAACGGAAGGCAAGGAAGGCAAGGGAAAGCAAGGCAAGGCAAGGGTAACGGAAGGAACGGCACGGCAAGGGGAAACAAGGGTAAGGCACGACAACGAACGGCTAGGCAATGCACTGCAAGGCAAGGAAAGGGTACCGCAAGGCAAGGCACGGTGAGGCAAGGCAAGGCTGATGCACGACAACGCAAGGCTAGGCAATTCACGGCAAGGCAAGGAAAGGGTAACGCAAGGCAAGGCACGGTCAGGCGAGGCAAGGCTAAGGCACGACAACGCTAGGCTAGGCAATGCACGGAAGGGAAGCAAAGAGAAACGGAAGGCAAGGAATGCAAGGCAAAGCAAGGCAACGCAAGCAAGTCTATGGCAAGTTGAAAAAAGGCTAAGGCACGACAACGCAAGGCTATGCAATGCACGGAAGGCAAGCAAAGAGTAACGGAATGGAAGGAAGGCAAGGGAAAGCAAGGCAAAGCAAGCAAGGCTATGGCAAGGTGAAACAAGCCTAAGGCACCACAACGCAACGCTAGGCAATGTACGGCCAGCCAAGGAAAAGTAACGCAAGGCAAGGCACTGTCAGGCGAGGCAAGGCTAAAGCAAGACAACGCAAGGCTAGGCAATGCACGGAAGGAAAGCAAAGAGTAACGGAAGGCAAGGAATGCAAGGGAAAGCAGGGGAAGGCAAGGGTAACGAAAGGAACGTCACGGTAAGGGGAAACAAGGCTAAGGCACGACAACACAGGGCTAGGCAATGCAGGGCAAGGCAAGGTACGGGTAACGCAAGGCAAGGCACGGTCAGGCGAGGCTAGGCTAAGGCACGACAACGCAAGGCTAGGCAATGCACGGAAGGCAAGCAAAGTGTAACGGAACGCAAGGAAGGCAATGGAAATCAAGGGAAGGCAAGGTTAACGGAAGGAACGGCACGGCAAGGGGAAACAAGGCTAAGGCACGGCAACGCACGGCTAGGCAATGCAGGGCAAGGCAAGGAAATGGTAACGCAAGGCAAGGCACGGTTTGGGGAGGCAAGGCTAATGCACGACAACGCAAGGCTAGGCAGTGCACGGCTAGGCAAGGAAAGAGTAACGGAAGGAAAGGAAGGCAAGGCAAAGCAAGGCAAGGCAAGTGTAACAAAAGGTAAGGCACGGCAAGGGGAAACAAGGCTAAGGAACGGCAACGCACGGCTAGGCAATGCACGGCCAGGCAAGGAAAGGGTAACGCAAGGCAAGGCACGGTAAGGCAAGGCGAGGCTAATGCACGACAACGCACGGCTATGCAATGCACGGCAAGGCAAGGAAAGGGTAACGCAAGGCAAGGCACGGTTAGTCGAGGCAAGGCTAAGGCACGACAACGCTAGGCTAGGCAATGCACGGAAGGCAAGCAAAGAGAAACGGAAGGCAAGGAATGCAAGGCAAAGCAAGGCAACGCAAGCAAGGCTATGGCAAGGTGAAAAAAGGCTAAGGCACGACAACGCAAGGCTAGGCAATGCACGGCCAGCCAAGGAAAAGATAACGCAAGGCAAGGCACTGTCAGGCGAGGCAAGGCTAAGGCACGACAACGCAAGGCTAGGCAATGCACGGAAGGAAAGCAAAGAGTAACGGAAGGCAAGGAATGCAAGGGAAAGCAGGGGAAGGCAAGGGTAACGAAAGGAACGTCACGGTAAGGGGAAACAAGGCTAAGGCACGACAACACAGGGCTAGGCAATGCAGGGCAAGGCAAGGTACGGGTAACGCAAGGCAAGGCACGGTCAGGCGAGGCAAGGCTAAGGCACGACAACGCAAGGCTAGGCAATGCACGGAAGGCAAGCAAAGTGTAACGGAACGCAAGGAAGGCAATGGAAAGCAAGGGAAGGCAAGGTTAACGGAAGGAACGGCACGGCAAGGGGAAACAAGGCTAAGGCACGGCAACGCACGGCTAGGCAATGCAGGGCAAGGCAAGGAAATGGTAACGCAAGGCAAGGCACGGTTTGGGGAGGCAAGGCTAATGCACGACAACGCAAGGCTAGGCAGTGCACGGCTAGGCAAGGAAAGAGTAACGGAAGGAAAGGAAGGCAAGGCAAAGCAAGGCAAGGCAAGTGTAACAAAAGGCAAGGCACGGCAAGGGGAAACAAGGCTAAGGAACGGCAACGCACGGCTAGGCAATGCACGGCCAGGCAAGGAAAGGGTAACGCAAGACAAGGCACGGTAAGGCAAGACAAGGCTAATGCACGACAACGCACGGGTAGGCAATGCACGGCAAGGCAAGGAAAGGGTAACGCAAGGAAAGGCACGGTCAGGAGAGGCAAGGCTAATGCACGACAACGCAAGGCTAGGCATTGCACGGAAGGCAAGCAAAGAGTAACGGAACGCAAGGAAGGCAATGGAAAGCAAGGGAAGGCAAGGTTAACGGAAGGAACGGCACGGCAAGGGGAAACAAGGCTAAGGCACGGCAACGCAGGGCTAGGCAATGCACGGAAGGCAAGCAAAGAGTAACGGAAGGCAAGGAATGCAATGCAAAGCAAGGCAACGCAAGCAAGGCTATAGCAAGGTGAAAAAAGGCTAAGGCACGACCACGCAAGGCTAGGCAATTCACGGAAGGGAAGCAAAGAGTAACGGAAGGCAAGGAAGGCAAGGCAAAGCAAGGCAACGCAAGCAAGGCTATGGCAAGGTGAAAAAAGACTAAGACACGACAACGCAAGGCTAGGCAATGCACGGAAGGCAAGCAAAGAGTAACGGAAGGCAAGGAAGGCAAGGGAAAGCAAGGCAAGGCAAGGGTAACGGAAGGAACGGCACGGCAAGGGGAAACAAGGGTAAGGCACGACAACGAACGGCTAGGCAATGCACTGCAAGGCAAGGAAAGGGTACCGCAAGGCAAGGCACGGTGAGGCAAGGCAAGGCTGATGCACGACAACGCAAGGCTAGGCAATTCACGGCAAGGCAAGGAAAGGGTAACGCAAGGCAAGGCACGGTCAGGCGAGGCAAGGCTAAGGCACGACAACGCTAGGCTAGGCAATGCACGGAAGGGAAGCAAAGAGAAACGGAAGGCAAGGAATGCAAGGCAAAGCAAGGCAACGCAAGCAAGTCTATGGCAAGTTGAAAAAAGGCTAAGGCACGACAACGCAAGGCTATGCAATGCACGGAAGGCAAGCAAAGAGTAACGGAATGGAAGGAAGGCAAGGGAAAGCAAGGCAAAGCAAGCAAGGCTATGGCAAGGTGAAACAAGCCTAAGGCACCACAACGCAACGCTAGGCAATGTACGGCCAGCCAAGGAAAAGTAACGCAAGGCAAGGCACTGTCAGGCGAGGCAAGGCTAAAGCAAGACAACGCAAGGCTAGGCAATGCACGGAAGGAAAGCAAAGAGTAACAGAAGGCAATGAATGCAAGGGAAAGCAGGGGAAGGCAAGGGTAACGAAAGGAACGTAACGGTAAGGGGAAACAAGGCTAAGGCACGACAACACAGGGCTAGGCAATGCAGGGCAAGGCAAGGTACGGGTAACGCAAGGCAAGGCACGGTCAGGCGAGGCAAGGCTAAGGCACGAAAACGCAAGGCTAGGCAATGCAGGGCAAGGCAAGGAAATGGTAACGCAAGGCAAGGCACGGTTTGGGGAGGCAAGGCTAATGCACGACAACGCAAGGCTAGGCAGTGCACGGCTAGGCAAGGAAAGAGTAACGGAAGGAAAGGAAGGCAAGGCAAAGTAAGGCAACGCAAGCAAGGCTATGGCAAGGTGAAAAAAGTCTAAGACACGACAACGCAAGGCTAGGCAATGCACGGAAGGCAAGCAAAGAGTAAAGGAAGGCAAGGAAGGCAAGGGAAAGCAAGGCAAGGCAAGGGTAACGGAAGGAACGGCACGGCAAGGGGAAACAAGGCTAAGGCACGACAACGAACGGCTAGGCAATGCACTGCAAGGCAAGGAAAGGGTAACGCAAGGCAAGGCACGGTGAGGCAAGGCAAGGCTGATGCACGACAACGCAAGGCTAGGCAATTCACGGCAAGGCAAGGAAAGGGTAACGCAAGGCAAGGCACGGTCAGGCGAGGCAAGGCTAAGGCACGACAACGCAAGGCTAGGCAATTCACGGAAGGCAAGCAAAGAGTATCGGAAGGCAAGGAATGCAAGGGAAAGCAGGGGAAGGCAAGGGTAACGAAAGGAACGGCACCGTAAGGGGAAACAAGGCTAAGGCACGACAACACAGGGCTAGGCAATGCAGGGCAAGGCAAGGTAAGGGTAACGCAAGGCAAGGCACGGTCAGGCGAGGCAAGGCTAAGGCACGACAACGCAAGGCTAGGCAATGCACGGAAGGCAAGCAAAAAGGAACGGAACGCAAGGAAGGCAAGGGAATGCAAGGCAAGGCAAGGTTAACGGAAGGAACGGCACGGCAAGGGGAAACAAGGCTAAGGCACGGTAACGCACGGCTAGGCAATGCAGGGCAAGGCAAGGAAATGGTAACACAAGGCAAGGCACGGTTTGGGGAGGCAAGGCTAATGCACGACAACGCAAGGATAGGCAGTGCACGGCTAGGCAAGGAAAGAGTAACGGAAGGAAAGGAAGGCAAGGCAAATTAAGGCAAGGAAAGTGTAACAAAAGGCAAGGCACGGCAAGGGGAAACAAGGCTAAGGAACGGCAACGCACGGCTAGGCAATGCACGGCCAGGCAAGGAAAGGGTAACGCAAGGCAAGGCGCGGTAAGGCAAGACAAGGCTAATGCACGACAACGCACGGGTAGGCAATGCACGGCAAGGCAAGGAAAGGGTAACGCAAGGAAAGGCACGGTCAGGCGAGGCAAGGCTAATGCACGACAACGCAAGGCTAGGCATTGCACGGAAGGCAAGCAAAGAGTAACGGAAGGCAAGGAAGGCAAGGGAAACCAAGGCAAGGCAAGGGTATCGGAAGGAACGGCTCGGCAAGGGGAAACAAGGCTAAGGCACGGCAACGCAGGGCTAGGCAATGCACGGAAGGCAAGCAAACAGTAACGGAAGGCAAGGAATGCAATGCAAAGCAAGGCAACGCAAGCAAGGCTATAGCAAGGTGAAAAAAGGCTAAGGCACGACCAGGCAAGGCTAGGCAATGCACGGAAGGGAAGCAAAGAGTAACGGAAGGCAAGGAAGGCAAGGCATAGCAAGGCAACGCAAGCAAGGCTATGGCAAGGTGAAAAAAGACTAAGACACGACAACGCAAGGCTAGGCAATGCACGGAAGGCAAGCAAAGAGTAACGGAAGGCAAGGAAGGCAAGGGAAAGCAAGGCAAGGCAAGGGTAACGGAAGGAACGGCACGGCAAGGGGAAACAAGGGTAAGGCACGACAACGAACGGCTAGGCAATGCACTGCAAGGCAAGGAAAGGGTAACGCAAGGCAAGGCACGGTGAGGCAAGGCAAGGCTGATGCACGACAACGCAAGGCTAGGCAATTGACGGCAAGGCAAGGAAAGGGTAACGCAAGGCAAGGCACGGTCACGCGAGGCAAGGCTAAGGCACGACAACGCTAGGCTAGGCAATTCACGGCAAGGCAAGGAAAGGGTAACGCAAGGCAAGGCACGGTCAGGCGAGGCAAGGCTAAGGCACGACAACGCAAGGCTAGGCAATTCACGGAAGGCAAGCAAAGAGTAACGGAAGGCAAGGAATGCAAGGGAAAGCAGGGGAAGCCAAGGGTAACGAAAGGAACGGCACCGTAAGGGGAAACAAGGCTAAGGCACGACAACACAGGGCTAGGCAATGCAGGGCAAGGCAAGGTTAGGGTAACGCAAGGCAAGGCACGGTCAGGCGAGGCAAGGCTAAGGCACGACAAAGCAAGGGTAGGCAATGCACGGAAGGCAAGCAAAGAGGAACGGAACGCAAGGAAGGCAAGGGAATGCAAGGCAAGGCAAGGTTAACGGAAGGAACGGCACGGCAAGGGGAAACAAGGCTAAGGCACGGTAACGCACGGCTAGGCAATGCAGGGCAAGGCAAGGAAATGGTAACGCAAGGCAAGGCACGGTTTGGGGAGGCAAGGCTAATGCACGACAACGCAAGGATAGGCAGTGCACGGCTAGGCAAGGAAAGAGTAACGGAAGGAAAGGAAGGCAAGGCAAAGCAAGGCAAGGCAAGTGTAACAAAAGGCAAGGCACGGCAAGGGGAAACAAGGCTAAGGAACGGCAACGCACGGCTAGGCAATGCACGGCCAGGCAAGGAAAGGGTAACGCAAGGCAAGGCACGGTAAGGCAAGACAAGGCTAATGCACGACAACGCACGGGTAGGCAATGCACGGCAAGGCAAGGAAAGGGTAACGCAAGGCAAGGCACGGTCAGGCGAGGAAAGGCTAATGCACGACAACGCAAGGCTAGGCAATGCACGGAAGGCAAGCAAAGAGTAACGGAAGGCAAGGAAGGCAAGGGAAACCAAGGCAAGGCAAGGGTAACGGAAGGAACGGCTCGGCAAGGGGAAACAAGGCTAAGGCACGGCAACGCAGGGCTAGGCATTGCTCGGCAAGGCAAGGAAATGGTAACGCAAGGCAAGGCACTGTCAGGCGAGGCAAAGCTAATGCACGACATCGCAAGGCTAGGAAGTGCAGGGCTAGGCAAGGAAAGAGTAATGGAAGGAAAGGAAGGCAAGGCAAAGCATGGCAAGGCAAGTGTAACAACAGGCACGGCACGGCAAGGGGAAAAAAGGCTAAGGCACGACAACGCAAGGCTAGGCAATGCAGGGCAAGGCAAGGAAAGGGTAACGCAAGGCAAGGCACGGTGAGGCAAGGCAAGGCTGATGCACGACAACGCACGGCTAGGCAATGCACGGCAAGGCAAGGAAAGGGTAACGCAAGGCAAGGCACGGTTAGGCGAGGCAAGGCTAAGGCACGACAACGCAAGGCTAGGCAATGCACGGAAGGCAAGCAAAGAGTAACGGAAGGCAAGGAATGCAAGGCAAAGCAAGGCAAAGCAAGCAAGGCTATGGCAAGGTGAAACAAGGCTAAGGCACCAAAACGCACGGCTAGGCAATGCACGGCCAGCCAAAGAAAAGGTAACGCAAGGCAAGGCACTCTGAGGCAAGGCAAGGCTAATGCACGATAGCTCAAGGCTAGGCAATGCACGGAAGGCAAGCAAAGAATAACGGAAGGCAAGGAAGGCAAGGGAAAGCAAGGCAAGGCAAGGGTAACGGAAGGAACGGCACGGCAAGGGGAAACAAGGCTAAGGCACGGCAACGAACGGCTAGGCAATGCACGGCAAGGCAAGGAAAGGGTAACGCAAGGCAAGGCACGGTGAGGCAAGGCAAGACTGATGCACGACAACGCACGGCTAGGCAATGCACGGCAAGGCAAGGAAAGGGTAACGCAAGGCAAGGCACGGTCAGGCGAGGCAAGGCTAAGGCACGACAACGCAAGGCTAGGCAATGCACGAAAGGAAGCAAAGAGTAACGGAAGGCAAGGAAGGCAAGGGAAAGCAGGGGAAGGCAAGGGTAACGGAAGGAACGGCACGGTAAGGGGAAACAAGGCTAAGGCACGACAACGCAGGGCTAGGCAATGCACGGCAAGGCAAGGAAAGGGTTACGCAAGGCAAGGCACGGTCAGGCGAGGCAAGGGTAATGCACGACAACGCAAGGCTACGCAGTGCACGGCTAGGCAAGGAAAGAGTAACGGAAGGAAAGGAAGGCAAGGCAAAGCAAGGCAAGGCAAGTGTAACAAAAGGCACGGCACTGCAAGGGGAAACAAGGCTAAGGCACGGCAACGCAAGGCTCAGCTATGCACGGCCAGGCAAGGAAAGGGTAACGCAAGGCAAGGCACGGTAAGGCAAGGCGAGGCTAATGCACGACAACGCACGGCTAGGCAATGCACGGCAAGGCAAGGAAAGGGTAACGCAAGGCAAGGCACGGTTAGGCGAGGCAAGGCTAAGGCACGACAACGCAAGGCTAGGCAATGCACGGAGGCAAGCAAAGAGTAACGGAAGGCAAGGAATGCAAGGCAAAGCAAGGCAACGCAAGCAAGGCTATGGCAAGGTGAAAAAAGGCTAAGGCACGACAACGGAAGGCTAGGCAATGCACGGAAGGCAAGCAAAGAATAACGGAATGGAAGGAAGGCAAGGCAAAGCAAGCAAGGCTATGGCAAGGTCAAACAAGGCTAAGGCACCACAACGCACGGCTAGGCAATGCACGCCCAGCCAAGGAAAAGGTAACGCAAGGCAAGGCACTGTGAGGCAAGGCAAGGCTAATGCACGACAACGCAAGGCTAGGCAATTCACGGCAAGGCAAGGAAAGGGTAACGCAAGGCAAGGCACGGTCAGGCGAGGCAAGGCTAAGGCACGACAACGCAAGGCTAGGCAATGCACGGAAGGCAAGCAAAGAGTAACGGAAGGCAAGGAATGCAAGGGAAAGCAGGGGAAGGCAAGGGTAACGAAAGGAACGGCACGGTAAGGGGAAACAAGGCTAAGGCACGACAACACAGGGCTAGGCAATGCAGGGCAAGGCAAGGTAAGGGTAACGCAAGGCAAGGCACAGTCAGGCGAGGCAAGGCTAAGGCACGACAACGCAAGGCTAGGCAATGCACGGAAGGCAAGCAAAGAGTAACGGAAGGCAAGGAAGGCAAGGGAAACCAAGGCAAGGCAAGGGTATCGGAAGGAACGGCTCGGCAAGGGGAAACAAGGCTAAGGCACGGCAACGCAGGGCTAGGCAATGCAGGGCAAGGCAAGGAAAGGGTAACGCAAGGCAAGGCACGGTTTGGGGAGGCAAGGCTAATGCACGACAACGCAAGGCTAGGCAATGCACGGAAGGCAAGCAAAGAGTAACGGAAGGCAAGGAATGCAATGCAAAGCAAGGCAACGCAAGCAAGGCTATAGCAAGGTGAAAAAAGGCTAAGGCACGACCACGCAAGGCTATGCAATGCACGGAAGGGAAGTAAAGAGTAGCGGAAGGCAAGGAAGGCAAGGCAAAGCAAGGCAACGCAAGCAAGGCTATGGCAAGGTGAAAAAAGGCTAAGGCACGACAACGCAAGGCTAGGCAATGCACGGAAGGCAAGCAAAGAGAAACGGAAGGCAAGGAATGCAAGGCAAAGCAAGGCAACGCAAGCAAGGCTATGGCAAGGTGAAAAAAGGCTAAGGCACGACAACGCAAGGCTAGGCAATGCACGGCCAGCCAAGGAAAAGGTAACGCAAGGCAAGGCACTGTCAGGCGAGGCAAGGCTAAGGCACGACAACGCAAGGCTAGGCAATGCACGGAAGGAAAGCAAAGAGTAACGGAAGGCAAGGAATGCAAGGGAAAGCAGGGGAAGGCAAGGGTAACGAAAGGAACGTCACGGTAAGGGGAAACAAGGCTAAGGCACGACAACACAGGGCTAGGCAATGCAGGGCAAGGCAAGGTACGGGTAACGCAAGGCAAGGTACGGTCAGGCGAGGCCAGGCTAAGGCACGAAAACGCAAGGCTAGGCAATGCAGGGCAAGGCAAGGAAATGGTAACGCAAGGCAAGGCACGGTTTGGGGAGGCAAGGCTAATGCACGACAACGCAAGGCTAGGCAGTGCACGGCTAGGCAAGGAAAGAGTAACGGAAGGAAAGGAAGGCCAGGCACAGCAAGGCCAGGCAAGTGTAACAAAAGGCACGGCACGGCAAGGGGAAACAAGGCTAAGGCACGGCAACGCAAGGCTAAGCAATGCACGGCCAGGCAAGGAAAGGGTAACGCAAGGGAAGGCACGGTAAGGCAAGGCGAGGCTAATGCACGACAACGCACGGCTAGGCAATGCACGGCAAGGCAAGGAAAGGGTAACGCAAGGCAAGGAATGCAAGGCAAAGCAAGGCAAAGCAAGCAAGGCTATGGCAAGGTGAAACAAGGCTAAGGCACCACAACGCACGGCTAGGCAATGCACGGCCAGCCAAGGAAAAGGTAACGCAAGGCAAGGCACTCTGAGGCAAGGCAAGGCTAATGCACGATAGCGCAAGGCTAGGCAATGCACGGAAGGCAAGCAAAGAGTAACGGAAGGCAAGGAAGGCAAGGGAAAGCAAGGCAAGGCAAGGGTAACGGAAGGAACGGCACGGCAAGGGGAAACAAGGCTAAGGCACGGCAACGAACGGCTAGGCAATGCACGGCAAGGGAAGGAAAGGGTAACGCAAGGCAAGGCACGGTGAGGCAAGGCAAGGCTGATGCACGACAACGCACGGCTAGGCAATGCACGGCAAGGCAAGGAAAGGGTAACGGAAGGCAAGGCACGGTCAGGCGAGGCAAGGCTAAGGCACGACAACGCAAGGCTAGGCAATGCACGAAAGGAAGCAAAGAGTAACGGAAGGCAAGTAAGGCAAGGGAAAGCAGGGGAAGGCAAGGGTAACGGAAGGAACGGCACGGTAAGGGGAAACAAGGCTAAGGCACGACAACGCAGGGCTAGGCAATGCACGGCAAGGCAAGGAAAGGGTTACGCAAGGTAAGGCACGGTCAGGCGAGGCAAGGGTAATGCACGACAACGCAAGGCTACGCAGTGCACGGCTAGGCAAGGAAAGAGTAACGGAAGGAAAGGAAGGCAAGGCAAAGCAAGGCAAGGCAAGTGTAACAAAAGGCACGGCACTGCAAGGGGAAACAAGGCTAAGGCACGGCAACGCAAGGCTAAGCAATGCACGGCCAGGCAAGGAAAGGGTAACGCAAGGCAAGGCACGGCTAGGCACGCACGGCAAGGCAAGGAAAGGGTAACGCAAGGCAAGGCACGGTTAGGCGAGGCAAGGCTAAGGCACGACAACGCCAGGGTAGGCAATGCACGGAAGGCAAGCAAAGAGAAACGGAAGGCAAGGAATGCAAGGCAAAGCAAGGCAACGCAAGCAAGGCTATGGCAAGGTGAAAAAAGGCTAAGGCACGACAACGCAAGGCTAGGCAATGCACGGCCAGCCAAGGAAAAGGTAACGCAAGGCAAGGCACTGTCAGGCGAGGCAAGGCTAAGGCACGACAACGCAAGGCTAGGCAATGCACGGAAGGAAAGCAAAGAGTAACGGAAGGCAAGGAATGCAAGGGAAAGCAGGGGAAGGCAAGGGTAACGAAAGGAACGTCACGGTAAGGGGAAACAAGGCTAAGGCACGACAACACAGGGCTAGGCAATGCAGGGCAAGGCAAGGTACGGGTAACGCAAGGCAAGGCACGGTCAGGCGAGGCCAGGCTAAGGCACGAAAACGCAAGGCTAGGCAATGCAGGGCAAGGCAAGGAAATGGTAACGCAAGGCAAGGCACGGTTTGGGGAGGCAAGGCTAATGCACGACAACGCAAGGCTAGGCAGTGCACGGCTAGGCAAGGAAAGAGTAACGGAAGGAAAGGAAGGCCAGTCACAGCAAGGCCAGGCAAGTGTAACAAAAGGCACGGCACGGCAAGGGGAAACAAGGCTAAGGCACGGCAACGCAAGGCTAAGCAATGCACGGCCAGGCAAGGAAAGGGTAACGCAAGGGAAGGCACGGTAAGGCAAGGCGAGGCTAATGCACGACAACGCACGGCTAGGCAATGCACGGCAAGGCAAGGCAAGGGTAACGCAAGGCAAGGAATGCAAGGCAAAGCAAGGCAAAGCAAGCAAGGCTATGGCAAGGTGAAAGAAGGCTAAGGCACCGCAACGCACGGCTAGGCAATGCACGGCCAGCCAAGGAAAAGGTAACGCAAGGCAAGGCACTCTGAGGAAAGGCAAGGCTAATGCACGATAGCGCAAGGGCAGGCAATGCACGGAAGGCAAGGAAAGAGTAACGGAAGGCAAGGAAGGCAAGGGAAAGCAAGGCAAGGCAAGGGTAACGGAAGGAACGGCACGGTAAGGGGAAACAAGGCTAAGGCACGACAACGCAGGGCTAGGCAATGCACGGAAAGGCAAGGAAAGGGTTACGCAAGGCAAGGCACGGTCAGGCGAGGCAAGGGTAATGCACGACAACCCAAGGCTACGCAGTGCACGGCTAGGCAAGGAAAGAGTAACGGAAGGAAAGGAAGGCAAGGCAAAGCAAGCAAGGCAAGTGTAACAAAAGGCACGGCACGGCAAGGGGAAAAAAGGCTAAGGCACGGCAACGCAAGGCTTAGCAATGCACGGCCAGGCAAGGAAAGGGTAACGCAAGGCAAGGCACGGTAAGGCAAGGCGAGGCTAATGCACGACAACGCACGGCTAGGCAATGCACGGCAAGGCAAGGAAAGGGTAACGCAAGGAAAGGCACGGTCAGGAGAGGCAAGGCTAATGCACGACAACGCAAGGCTAGGCATTGCACGGAAGGCAAGCAAAGAGTAACGGAACGCAAGGAAGGCAATGGAAAGCAAGGGAAGGCAAGGTTAACGGAAGGAACGGCACGGCAAGGGGAAACAAGGCTAAGGCACGGCAACGCAGGGCTAGGCAATGCACGGAAGGCAAGCAAAGAGTAACGGAAGGCAAGGAATGCAATGCAAAGCAAGGCAACGCAAGCAAGGCTATAGCAAGGTGAAAAAAGGCTAAGGCACGACCACGCAAGGCTAGGCAATTCACGGAAGGGAAGCAAAGAGTAACGGAAGGCAAGGAAGGCAAGGCAAAGCAAGGCAACGCAAGCAAGGCTATGGCAAGGTGAAAAAAGACTAAGACACGACAACGCAAGGCTAGGCAATGCACGGAAGGCAAGCAAAGAGTAACGGAAGGCAAGGAAGGCAAGGGAAAGCAAGGCAAGGCAAGGGTAACGGAAGGAACGGCACGGCAAGGGGAAACAAGGGTAAGGCACGACAACGAACGGCTAGGCAATGCACTGCAAGGCAAGGAAAGGGTACCGCAAGGCAAGGCACGGTGAGGCAAGGCAAGGCTGATGCACGACAACGCAAGGCTAGGCAATTCACGGCAAGGCAAGGAAAGGGTAACGCAAGGCAAGGCACGGTCAGGCGAGGCAAGGCTAAGGCACGACAACGCTAGGCTAGGCAATGCACGGAAGGGAAGCAAAGAGAAACGGAAGGCAAGGAATGCAAGGCAAAGCAAGGCAACGCAAGCAAGTCTATGGCAAGTTGAAAAAAGGCTAAGGCACGACAACGCAAGGCTATGCAATGCACGGAAGGCAAGCAAAGAGTAACGGAATGGAAGGAAGGCAAGGGAAAGCAAGGCAAAGCAAGCAAGGCTATGGCAAGGTGAAACAAGCCTAAGGCACCACAACGCAACGCTAGGCAATGTACGGCCAGCCAAGGAAAAGTAACGCAAGGCAAGGCACTGTCAGGCGAGGCAAGGCTAAAGCAAGACAACGCAAGGCTAGGCAATGCACGGAAGGAAAGCAAAGAGTAACAGAAGGCAATGAATGCAAGGGAAAGCAGGGGAAGGCAAGGGTAACGAAAGGAACGTAACGGTAAGGGGAAACAAGGCTAAGGCACGACAACACAGGGCTAGGCAATGCAGGGCAAGGCAAGGTACGGGTAACGCAAGGCAAGGCACGGTCAGGCGAGGCAAGGCTAAGGCACGAAAACGCAAGGCTAGGCAATGCAGGGCAAGGCAAGGAAATGGTAACGCAAGGCAAGGCACGGTTTGGGGAGGCAAGGCTAATGCACGACAACGCAAGGCTAGGCAGTGCACGGCTAGGCAAGGAAAGAGTAACGGAAGGAAAGGAAGGCAAGGCAAAGTAAGGCAACGCAAGCAAGGCTATGGCAAGGTGAAAAAAGTCTAAGACACGACAACGCAAGGCTAGGCAATGCACGGAAGGCAAGCAAAGAGTAAAGGAAGGCAAGGAAGGCAAGGGAAAGCAAGGCAAGGCAAGGGTAACGGAAGGAACGGCACGGCAAGGGGAAACAAGGCTAAGGCACGACAACGAACGGCTAGGCAATGCACTGCAAGGCAAGGAAAGGGTAACGCAAGGCAAGGCACGGTGAGGCAAGGCAAGGCTGATGCACGACAACGCAAGGCTAGGCAATTCACGGCAAGGCAAGGAAAGGGTAACGCAAGGCAAGGCACGGTCAGGCGAGGCAAGGCTAAGGCACGACAACGCAAGGCTAGGCAATTCACGGAAGGCAAGCAAAGAGTATCGGAAGGCAAGGAATGCAAGGGAAAGCAGGGGAAGGCAAGGGTAACGAAAGGAACGGCACCGTAAGGGGAAACAAGGCTAAGGCACGACAACACAGGGCTAGGCAATGCAGGGCAAGGCAAGGTAAGGGTAACGCAAGGCAAGGCACGGTCAGGCGAGGCAAGGCTAAGGCACGACAACGCAAGGCTAGGCAATGCACGGAAGGCAAGCAAAAAGGAACGGAACGCAAGGAAGGCAAGGGAATGCAAGGCAAGGCAAGGTTAACGGAAGGAACGGCACGGCAAGGGGAAACAAGGCTAAGGCACGGTAACGCACGGCTAGGCAATGCAGGGCAAGGCAAGGAAATGGTAACACAAGGCAAGGCACGGTTTGGGGAGGCAAGGCTAATGCACGACAACGCAAGGATAGGCAGTGCACGGCTAGGCAAGGAAAGAGTAACGGAAGGAAAGGAAGGCAAGGCAAATTAAGGCAAGGAAAGTGTAACAAAAGGCAAGGCACGGCAAGGGGAAACAAGGCTAAGGAACGGCAACGCACGGCTAGGCAATGCACGGCCAGGCAAGGAAAGGGTAACGCAAGGCAAGGCGCGGTAAGGCAAGACAAGGCTAATGCACGACAACGCACGGGTAGGCAATGCACGGCAAGGCAAGGAAAGGGTAACGCAAGGAAAGGCACGGTCAGGCGAGGCAAGGCTAATGCACGACAACGCAAGGCTAGGCATTGCACGGAAGGCAAGCAAAGAGTAACGGAAGGCAAGGAAGGCAAGGGAAACCAAGGCAAGGCAAGGGTATCGGAAGGAACGGCTCGGCAAGGGGAAACAAGGCTAAGGCACGGCAACGCAGGGCTAGGCAATGCACGGAAGGCAAGCAAACAGTAACGGAAGGCAAGGAATGCAATGCAAAGCAAGGCAACGCAAGCAAGGCTATAGCAAGGTGAAAAAAGGCTAAGGCACGACCAGGCAAGGCTAGGCAATGCACGGAAGGGAAGCAAAGAGTAACGGAAGGCAAGGAAGGCAAGGCATAGCAAGGCAACGCAAGCAAGGCTATGGCAAGGTGAAAAAAGACTAAGACACGACAACGCAAGGCTAGGCAATGCACGGAAGGCAAGCAAAGAGTAACGGAAGGCAAGGAAGGCAAGGGAAAGCAAGGCAAGGCAAGGGTAACGGAAGGAACGGCACGGCAAGGGGAAACAAGGGTAAGGCACGACAACGAACGGCTAGGCAATGCACTGCAAGGCAAGGAAAGGGTAACGCAAGGCAAGGCACGGTGAGGCAAGGCAAGGCTGATGCACGACAACGCAAGGCTAGGCAATTGACGGCAAGGCAAGGAAAGGGTAACGCAAGGCAAGGCACGGTCACGCGAGGCAAGGCTAAGGCACGACAACGCTAGGCTAGGCAATTCACGGCAAGGCAAGGAAAGGGTAACGCAAGGCAAGGCACGGTCAGGCGAGGCAAGGCTAAGGCACGACAACGCAAGGCTAGGCAATTCACGGAAGGCAAGCAAAGAGTAACGGAAGGCAAGGAATGCAAGGGAAAGCAGGGGAAGCCAAGGGTAACGAAAGGAACGGCACCGTAAGGGGAAACAAGGCTAAGGCACGACAACACAGGGCTAGGCAATGCAGGGCAAGGCAAGGTTAGGGTAACGCAAGGCAAGGCACGGTCAGGCGAGGCAAGGCTAAGGCACGACAAAGCAAGGGTAGGCAATGCACGGAAGGCAAGCAAAGAGGAACGGAACGCAAGGAAGGCAAGGGAATGCAAGGCAAGGCAAGGTTAACGGAAGGAACGGCACGGCAAGGGGAAACAAGGCTAAGGCACGGTAACGCACGGCTAGGCAATGCAGGGCAAGGCAAGGAAATGGTAACGCAAGGCAAGGCACGGTTTGGGGAGGCAAGGCTAATGCACGACAACGCAAGGATAGGCAGTGCACGGCTAGGCAAGGAAAGAGTAACGGAAGGAAAGGAAGGCAAGGCAAAGCAAGGCAAGGCAAGTGTAACAAAAGGCAAGGCACGGCAAGGGGAAACAAGGCTAAGGAACGGCAACGCACGGCTAGGCAATGCACGGCCAGGCAAGGAAAGGGTAACGCAAGGCAAGGCACGGTAAGGCAAGACAAGGCTAATGCACGACAACGCACGGGTAGGCAATGCACGGCAAGGCAAGGAAAGGGTAACGCAAGGCAAGGCACGGTCAGGCGAGGAAAGGCTAATGCACGACAACGCAAGGCTAGGCAATGCACGGAAGGCAAGCAAAGAGTAACGGAAGGCAAGGAAGGCAAGGGAAACCAAGGCAAGGCAAGGGTAACGGAAGGAACGGCTCGGCAAGGGGAAACAAGGCTAAGGCACGGCAACGCAGGGCTAGGCATTGCTCGGCAAGGCAAGGAAATGGTAACGCAAGGCAAGGCACTGTCAGGCGAGGCAAAGCTAATGCACGACATCGCAAGGCTAGGAAGTGCAGGGCTAGGCAAGGAAAGAGTAATGGAAGGAAAGGAAGGCAAGGCAAAGCATGGCAAGGCAAGTGTAACAACAGGCACGGCACGGCAAGGGGAAAAAAGGCTAAGGCACGACAACGCAAGGCTAGGCAATGCAGGGCAAGGCAAGGAAAGGGTAACGCAAGGCAAGGCACGGTGAGGCAAGGCAAGGCTGATGCACGACAACGCACGGCTAGGCAATGCACGGCAAGGCAAGGAAAGGGTAACGCAAGGCAAGGCACGGTTAGGCGAGGCAAGGCTAAGGCACGACAACGCAAGGCTAGGCAATGCACGGAAGGCAAGCAAAGAGTAACGGAAGGCAAGGAATGCAAGGCAAAGCAAGGCAAAGCAAGCAAGGCTATGGCAAGGTGAAACAAGGCTAAGGCACCAAAACGCACGGCTAGGCAATGCACGGCCAGCCAAAGAAAAGGTAACGCAAGGCAAGGCACTCTGAGGCAAGGCAAGGCTAATGCACGATAGCTCAAGGCTAGGCAATGCACGGAAGGCAAGCAAAGAATAACGGAAGGCAAGGAAGGCAAGGGAAAGCAAGGCAAGGCAAGGGTAACGGAAGGAACGGCACGGCAAGGGGAAACAAGGCTAAGGCACGGCAACGAACGGCTAGGCAATGCACGGCAAGGCAAGGAAAGGGTAACGCAAGGCAAGGCACGGTGAGGCAAGGCAAGACTGATGCACGACAACGCACGGCTAGGCAATGCACGGCAAGGCAAGGAAAGGGTAACGCAAGGCAAGGCACGGTCAGGCGAGGCAAGGCTAAGGCACGACAACGCAAGGCTAGGCAATGCACGAAAGGAAGCAAAGAGTAACGGAAGGCAAGGAAGGCAAGGGAAAGCAGGGGAAGGCAAGGGTAACGGAAGGAACGGCACGGTAAGGGGAAACAAGGCTAAGGCACGACAACGCAGGGCTAGGCAATGCACGGCAAGGCAAGGAAAGGGTTACGCAAGGCAAGGCACGGTCAGGCGAGGCAAGGGTAATGCACGACAACGCAAGGCTACGCAGTGCACGGCTAGGCAAGGAAAGAGTAACGGAAGGAAAGGAAGGCAAGGCAAAGCAAGGCAAGGCAAGTGTAACAAAAGGCACGGCACTGCAAGGGGAAACAAGGCTAAGGCACGGCAACGCAAGGCTCAGCTATGCACGGCCAGGCAAGGAAAGGGTAACGCAAGGCAAGGCACGGTAAGGCAAGGCGAGGCTAATGCACGACAACGCACGGCTAGGCAATGCACGGCAAGGCAAGGAAAGGGTAACGCAAGGCAAGGCACGGTTAGGCGAGGCAAGGCTAAGGCACGACAACGCAAGGCTAGGCAATGCACGGAGGCAAGCAAAGAGTAACGGAAGGCAAGGAATGCAAGGCAAAGCAAGGCAACGCAAGCAAGGCTATGGCAAGGTGAAAAAAGGCTAAGGCACGACAACGGAAGGCTAGGCAATGCACGGAAGGCAAGCAAAGAATAACGGAATGGAAGGAAGGCAAGGCAAAGCAAGGCAAAGCAAGCAAGGCTATGGCAAGGTCAAACAAGGCTAAGGCACCACAACGCACGGCTAGGCAATGCACGCCCAGCCAAGGAAAAGGTAACGCAAGGCAAGGCACTGTGAGGCAAGGCAAGGCTAATGCACGACAACGCAAGGCTAGGCAATTCACGGCAAGGCAAGGAAAGGGTAACGCAAGGCAAGGCACGGTCAGGCGAGGCAAGGCTAAGGCACGACAACGCAAGGCTAGGCAATGCACGGAAGGCAAGCAAAGAGTAACGGAAGGCAAGGAATGCAAGGGAAAGCAGGGGAAGGCAAGGGTAACGAAAGGAACGGCACGGTAAGGGGAAACAAGGCTAAGGCACGACAACACAGGGCTAGGCAATGCAGGGCAAGGCAAGGTAAGGGTAACGCAAGGCAAGGCACAGTCAGGCGAGGCAAGGCTAAGGCACGACAACGCAAGGCTAGGCAATGCACGGAAGGCAAGCAAAGAGTAACGGAAGGCAAGGAAGGCAAGGGAAACCAAGGCAAGGCAAGGGTATCGGAAGGAACGGCTCGGCAAGGGGAAACAAGGCTAAGGCACGGCAACGCAGGGCTAGGCAATGCAGGGCAAGGCAAGGAAAGGGTAACGCAAGGCAAGGCACGGTTTGGGGAGGCAAGGCTAATGCACGACAACGCAAGGCTAGGCAATGCACGGAAGGCAAGCAAAGAGTAACGGAAGGCAAGGAATGCAATGCAAAGCAAGGCAACGCAAGCAAGGCTATAGCAAGGTGAAAAAAGGCTAAGGCACGACCACGCAAGGCTATGCAATGCACGGAAGGGAAGTAAAGAGTAGCGGAAGGCAAGGAAGGCAAGGCAAAGCAAGGCAACGCAAGCAAGGCTATGGCAAGGTGAAAAAAGGCTAAGGCACGACAACGCAAGGCTAGGCAATGCACGGAAGGCAAGCAAAGAGAAACGGAAGGCAAGGAATGCAAGGCAAAGCAAGGCAACGCAAGCAAGGCTATGGCAAGGTGAAAAAAGGCTAAGGCACGACAACGCAAGGCTAGGCAATGCACGGCCAGCCAAGGAAAAGGTAACGCAAGGCAAGGCACTGTCAGGCGAGGCAAGGCTAAGGCACGACAACGCAAGGCTAGGCAATGCACGGAAGGAAAGCAAAGAGTAACGGAAGGCAAGGAATGCAAGGGAAAGCAGGGGAAGGCAAGGGTAACGAAAGGAACGTCACGGTAAGGGGAAACAAGGCTAAGGCACGACAACACAGGGCTAGGCAATGCAGGGCAAGGCAAGGTACGGGTAACGCAAGGCAAGGTACGGTCAGGCGAGGCCAGGCTAAGGCACGAAAACGCAAGGCTAGGCAATGCAGGGCAAGGCAAGGAAATGGTAACGCAAGGCAAGGCACGGTTTGGGGAGGCAAGGCTAATGCACGACAACGCAAGGCTAGGCAGTGCACGGCTAGGCAAGGAAAGAGTAACGGAAGGAAAGGAAGGCCAGGCACAGCAAGGCCAGGCAAGTGTAACAAAAGGCACGGCACGGCAAGGGGAAACAAGGCTAAGGCACGGCAACGCAAGGCTAAGCAATGCACGGCCAGGCAAGGAAAGGGTAACGCAAGGGAAGGCACGGTAAGGCAAGGCGAGGCTAATGCACGACAACGCACGGCTAGGCAATGCACGGCAAGGCAAGGAAAGGGTAACGCAAGGCAAGGAATGCAAGGCAAAGCAAGGCAAAGCAAGCAAGGCTATGGCAAGGTGAAACAAGGCTAAGGCACCACAACGCACGGCTAGGCAATGCACGGCCAGCCAAGGAAAAGGTAACGCAAGGCAAGGCACTCTGAGGCAAGGCAAGGCTAATGCACGATAGCGCAAGGCTAGGCAATGCACGGAAGGCAAGCAAAGAGTAACGGAAGGCAAGGAAGGCAAGGGAAAGCAAGGCAAGGCAAGGGTAACGGAAGGAACGGCACGGCAAGGGGAAACAAGGCTAAGGCACGGCAACGAACGGCTAGGCAATGCACGGCAAGGGAAGGAAAGGGTAACGCAAGGCAAGGCACGGTGAGGCAAGGCAAGGCTGATGCACGACAACGCACGGCTAGGCAATGCACGGCAAGGCAAGGAAAGGGTAACGGAAGGCAAGGCACGGTCAGGCGAGGCAAGGCTAAGGCACGACAACGCAAGGCTAGGCAATGCACGAAAGGAAGCAAAGAGTAACGGAAGGCAAGTAAGGCAAGGGAAAGCAGGGGAAGGCAAGGGTAACGGAAGGAACGGCACGGTAAGGGGAAACAAGGCTAAGGCACGACAACGCAGGGCTAGGCAATGCACGGCAAGGCAAGGAAAGGGTTACGCAAGGTAAGGCACGGTCAGGCGAGGCAAGGGTAATGCACGACAACGCAAGGCTACGCAGTGCACGGCTAGGCAAGGAAAGAGTAACGGAAGGAAAGGAAGGCAAGGCAAAGCAAGGCAAGGCAAGTGTAACAAAAGGCACGGCACTGCAAGGGGAAACAAGGCTAAGGCACGGCAACGCAAGGCTAAGCAATGCACGGCCAGGCAAGGAAAGGGTAACGCAAGGCAAGGCACGGTAAGGCAAGGCGAGGCTAATGCACGACAACGCACGGCCAGGCAATGCACGGCAAGGCAAGGAAAGGGTAACGCAAGGCAAGGCACGGTTAGGCGAGGCAAGGCTAAGGCACGACAACGCCAGGGTAGGCAATGCACGGAAGGCAAGCAAAGAGAAACGGAAGGCAAGGAATGCAAGGCAAAGCAAGGCAACGCAAGCAAGGCTATGGCAAGGTGAAAAAAGGCTAAGGCACGACAACGCAAGGCTAGGCAATGCACGGCCAGCCAAGGAAAAGGTAACGCAAGGCAAGGCACTGTCAGGCGAGGCAAGGCTAAGGCACGACAACGCAAGGCTAGGCAATGCACGGAAGGAAAGCAAAGAGTAACGGAAGGCAAGGAATGCAAGGGAAAGCAGGGGAAGGCAAGGGTAACGAAAGGAACGTCACGGTAAGGGGAAACAAGGCTAAGGCACGACAACACAGGGCTAGGCAATGCAGGGCAAGGCAAGGTACGGGTAACGCAAGGCAAGGCACGGTCAGGCGAGGCCAGGCTAAGGCACGAAAACGCAAGGCTAGGCAATGCAGGGCAAGGCAAGGAAATGGTAACGCAAGGCAAGGCACGGTTTGGGGAGGCAAGGCTAATGCACGACAACGCAAGGCTAGGCAGTGCACGGCTAGGCAAGGAAAGAGTAACGGAAGGAAAGGAAGGCCAGTCACAGCAAGGCCAGGCAAGTGTAACAAAAGGCACGGCACGGCAAGGGGAAACAAGGCTAAGGCACGGCAACGCAAGGCTAAGCAATGCACGGCCAGGCAAGGAAAGGGTAACGCAAGGGAAGGCACGGTAAGGCAAGGCGAGGCTAATGCACGACAACGCACGGCTAGGCAATGCACGGCAAGGCAAGGCAAGGGTAACGCAAGGCAAGGAATGCAAGGCAAAGCAAGGCAAAGCAAGCAAGGCTATGGCAAGGTGAAAGAAGGCTAAGGCACCGCAACGCACGGCTAGGCAATGCACGGCCAGCCAAGGAAAAGGTAACGCAAGGCAAGGCACTCTGAGGAAAGGCAAGGCTAATGCACGATAGCGCAAGGGCAGGCAATGCACGGAAGGCAAGGAAAGAGTAACGGAAGGCAAGGAAGGCAAGGGAAAGCAAGGCAAGGCAAGGGTAACGGAAGGAACGGCACGGTAAGGGGAAACAAGGCTAAGGCACGACAACGCAGGGCTAGGCAATGCACGGAAAGGCAAGGAAAGGGTTACGCAAGGCAAGGCACGGTCAGGCGAGGCAAGGGTAATGCACGACAACCCAAGGCTACGCAGTGCACGGCTAGGCAAGGAAAGAGTAACGGAAGGAAAGGAAGGCAAGGCAAAGCAAGCAAGGCAAGTGTAACAAAAGGCACGGCACGGCAAGGGGAAAAAAGGCTAAGGCACGGCAACGCAAGGCTTAGCAATGCACGGCCAGGCAAGGAAAGGGTAACGCAAGGCAAGGCACGGTAAGGCAAGGCGAGGCTAATGCACGACAACGCACGGCTAGGCAATGCACGGCAAGGCAAGGAAAGGGTAACGCAAGGCAAGGCACGGTCAGGCGAGGCAAGGCTAATGCACGACAACGCAAGGCTAGGCAATGCACGGAAGGCAAGCAAAGAGAAACGGAAGGCAAGGAAGGCAAGGGAAACCAAGGCAAGGCAAGGGTATCGGAAGGAACGGCTAGGCAAGGGGAAACAAGGCTAAGGCACGGCAACGCAGGGCTAGGCAATGCACCGAAGGCAAGCAAAGAGAAACGGAAGGCAAGGAATGCAATGCAAAGCAAGGCAACGCAAGCAAGGCTATAGCAAGGTGAAAAAAGGCTAAGGCACGACCACGCAAGGCTAGGCAATGCACGGAAGGGAAGCAAAGAGTAACGGAAGGCAAGGAAGGCAAGGCAAAGCAAGGCAACGGAAGCAAGGCTATGGCAAGGTGAAAAAAGGGTAAGGCACGACAACGCAAGGCTAGGCAATGCACGGCCAGCCAAGGAAAAGGTAACGCAAGGCAAGGCACTGTCAGGCGAGGCAAGGCTAAGGCACGACAACGCAAGGCTAGGCAATGCACGGAAGGAAAGCAAAGAGTAACGGAAGGCAAGGAATGCAAGGGAAAGCAGGGGAAGGCAAGGGTAACGAAAGGAACGTCACGGTAAGGGGAAACAAGGCTAAGGCACGACAACACAGGGCTAGGCAATGCAGGGCAAGGCAAGGTACGGGTAACGCAAGGCAAGGCACGGTCAGGCGAGGCAAGGCTAAGGCACGACAACGCAAGGCTAGGCAATGCACGGAAGGGAAGCAAAGTGTAACGGAACGCAAGGAAGCCAATGGAAAGCAAGGAAAGGCAAGGTTAACGGAAGGAACGGCACGGCAAGGGGAAACAAGGCTAAGGCACGGCAACGCACGGCTAGGCAATGCAGGGCAAGGCAAGGAAATGGTAACGCAAGGCAAGGCACGGTTTGGGGAGGCAAGGCTAATGCACGACAACGCAAGGCTAGGCAGTGCACGGCTAGGCAAGGAAAGAGTAACGGAAGGAAAGGAAGGCAAGGCAAAGCAAGGCAATGCAAGTGTAACAAAAGGCAAGGCACGGCAAGGGTAAACAAGGCTAAGGAACGGCAACGCACGGCTAGGCAATGCACGGCCAGGCAAGGAAAGGGTAACGCAAGGCAAGGCGCGGTAAGGCAAGACAAGGCTAATGCACGACAACGCACGGGTAGGCAATGCACGGCAAGGCAAGGAAAGGGTAACGCAAGGCAAGGCACGGTCAGGCGAGGCAAGGCTAATGCACGACAACGCAAGGCTAGGCAATGCACGGAAGGCAAGCAAAGAGAAACGGAAGGCAAGGAAGGCAAGGGAAACCAAGGCAAGTCAAGGGTATCGGAAGGAACGGCTAGGCAAGGGGAAACAAGGCTAAGGCACGGCAACGCAGGGCTAGGCAATGCACCGAAGGCAAGCAAAGAGAAACGGAAGGCAAGGAATGCAATGCAAAGCAAGGCAACGCAAGCAAGGCTATAGCAAGGTGAAAAAAGGCTAAGGCACGACCACGCAAGGCTAGGCAATGCACGGAAGGGAAGCAAAGAGTAACGGAAGGCAAGGAAGGCAAGGCAAACAAGGCAACGCAAGCAAGGCTATGGCAAGGTGAAAAAAGACTAAGACACGACAACGCAAGGCTAGGCAATGCACGGAAGGCAAGCAAAGAGTAAAGGAAGGCAAGGGAAAGCAAGCCAAGGCAAGGGTAACGGAAGGAACGGCTCGCCAAGGGGAAACAAGGCTAAGGCACGACAACGAACGGCTAGGCAATGCACTGCAAGGCAAGGAAAGGGTAACGCAAGGCAAGGCACGGTGAGGCAAGGCAAGGCTGATGCACGAAAACGCAAGGCTAGGCAATTCACGGCAAGGCAAGGAAAGGGTAACGCAAGGCAAGGCACGGTCAGGCGAGGCAAGGCTAAGGCACGACAACGCAAGGCTAGGCAATTCACGGAAGGCAAGCAAAGAGTAACGGAAGGCAAGGAAAGCAAGGGAAAGCAGGGGAAGGCAAGGGTAACGAAAGGAACGGCACCGTAAGGGGAAACAAGGCTAAGGCACGACAACACAGGGCTAGGCAATGCAGGGCAAGGCAAGGTAAGTGTAACGCAAGGCAAGGCACGGTCAGGCGAGGCAAGGCTAAGGCACGACAACGCAAGGCTAGGCAATGCACGGAAGGCAAGGAAAGAGTAACGGAAGGAAAGGAAGGCAATCAAAGCAAGGCAAGGAAAGTGTAACAAAAGGCAAGGCACGGCAAGGGGAATCAAGGCTAAGGAACGGCAACGCACGGCTAGGCAATGCACGGCCAGGCAAGGAAAGGGTAACGCAAGGCAAGGCGCGGTAAGGCAATACAAGGCTAATGCACGACAACGCACGGGTAGGCAATGCACGGCAAGGCAAGGAAAGGGTAACGCAAGGAAAGGCACGGTCAGGCGAGGCAAGGCTAATGCACGACAACGCAAGGCTAGGCATTGCACGGAAGGCAAGCAAAGAGTAACGGAAGGCAAGGAAGGCAAGGGAAACCAAGGCAAGGCAAGGGTATCGGAAGGAACGGCTCGGCAAGGGGAAACAAGGCTAAGGCACGGCAACGCAGGGCTAGGCAATGCACGGAAGGCAAGCAAAGTGTAACGGAAGGCAAGGAATGCATTGCAAAGCAAGGCAACGCAAGCAAGGCTATAGCAAGGTGAAAAAAGGCTAAGGCACGACCACGCAAGGCTAGGCAATGCACGGAAGGGAAGCAAAGAGTAACGGAAGGCAAGGAAGGCAAGGCAAAGCAAGGCAACGCAAGCAAGGCTATGGCAAGGTGAAAAAAGACTAAGACACGACAACGCAAGGCTAGGCAATGCACGGAAGGCAAGCAAAGAGTAACGGAAGGCAAGGAAGGCAAGGGAAAGCAAGGCAAGGCAAGGGTAATGGAAGGAACGGCACGGCAAGGGGAAACAAGGGTAAGGCACGAAAACGAACGGCTAGGCAATGCACTGCAAGGCAAGGAAAGGGTAACGCAAGGCAAGGCACGGTGAGGCAAGGCAAGGCTGATGCACGACAACGCAAGGCTAGGCAATTCACGGCAAGGCAAGGAAAGGGTAACGCAAGGAAAGGCACGGTCAGGCGAGGCAAGGCTAAGGCACGACAACGCTAGGCTAGGCAATGCACGGAAGGCAAGCAAACAGAAACGGAAGGCAAGGAATGCAAGGCAAAGTAAGGCAACGCAAGCAAGTCTATGGCAAGGTGAAAAAAGGCTAAGGCACGACAACGCAAGGCTATGCAATGCACGGAAGGCAAGCAAAGAGTAACGAAATGGAAGGAAGGCAAGGCAAAGCAAGGAAAAGCAAGCAAGGCTATGGAAAGGTGAAACAAGCCTAAGGCACCACAACGCAACGCTAGGCAATGCACGGCCAGCCCAGGAAAAGTAAGGCAAGGCAAGGCACGGTGAGGCAAGGCAAGGCTGATGCACGACAACGCAAGGTTAGGCAATTCACGGCAAGGCAAGGAAAGGGTAACGCAAGGCAAGGCACGGTCAGGCGAGGCAAGGCTAAGGCACGACAACGCAAGGCTAGGCAATTCACGGAAGGCAAGCAAAGAGTAACGGAAGGCAAGGAATGCAAGGGAAAGCAGGGGAAGGCAAGGGTAACGAAAGGAACGTCACGGTAAGGGGAAACAAGGCTAAGGCACGACAACGCACGGCTAGGCAATGCAGGGCAAGGCAAGGTACGGGTAACGCAAGGCAAGGCACGGTCAGGCGAGGCAAGGCTAAGGCACGAAAACGCAAGGCTAGGCAATGGAGGGCAAGGCAAGGAAATGGTAACGCAAGGCAAGGCACGGTTTGGGGAGGCAAGGCTAATGCACGACAACGCAAGGCTAGGCAATGCACGGAAGGCAAGCAAAGAGTAACGGAAGGCAAGGAATGCAATGCAAAGCAAGGCAACGCAAGCAAGGCTATAGCAAGGTGAAAAAAGGCTAAGGCACGACCACGCAAGGCTAGGCAATGCACGGAAGGGAAGCAAAGAGTAACGGAAGGCAAGCAAGGCAAGGCAAAGCAAGGCAACGCAAGCAAGGCTATGGCAAGGTGAAAAAAAGACTAAGACACGACAACGCAAGGCTAGGCAATGCACGGAAGGCAAGCAAAGAGTAACGGAAGGCAAGGAAGGCAAGGGAAAGCAAGGCAAGGCAAGGGTAACGGAAGGAACGGCACGGCAAGGGGAAACAAGGCTAAGGCACGACAACGAACGGCTAGCTAATGCACTACAAGGCAAGGAAAGGGTAACGCAAGGCAAGGCACGGTGAGGCAAGGCAAGGCTGATGCACGACAACGCAAGGCTAGGCAATTCACGGCAAGGCAAGGAAAGGGTAACGCAAGGCAAGGCACGGTCAGGCGAGGCAAGGCTAAGGCACGACAACGCAAGGCTAGGCAATTCACGGAAGGCAAGCAAAGAGTAACGGAAGGCAAGGAATGCAAGGGAAAGCAGGGGAAGGCAAGGGTAACGAAAGGAACGGCACCGTAAGGGGAAACAAGGCTAAGGAACGACAACACAGGGCTAGGCAATGCAGGGCAAGGCAAGGTATGGGTAACGCAAGGCAAGGCACGGTCAGGCGAGGCAAGGCTAAGGCACGAAAACGCAAGGCTAGGCAATGCAGGGCAAGGCAAGGAAATGGTAACGCAAGGCAAGGCACGGTTTGGGGAGGCAAGGCTAATGCACGACAACGCAAGGCTAGGCAGTGCACGGCTAGGCAAGGAAAGAGTAACGGAAGGAAAGGAAGGCAAGGCAAAGCAAGGCAATGCAAGTGTAACAAAAGGCAAGGCACGGCAAGGGTAAACAAGGCTAAGGAACGGCAACGCACGGCTAGGCAATGCACGGCCAGGCAAGGAAAGGGTAACGCAAGGCAAGGCGCGGTAAGGCAAGACAAGGCTAATGCACGACAACGCACGGGTAGGCAATGCACGGCAAGGCAAGGAAAGGGTAACGCAAGGCAAGGCACGGTCAGGCGAGGCAAGGCTAATGCACGACAACGCAAGGCTAGGCAATGCACGGAAGGCAAGCAAAGAGTAACGGAAGGCAAGGAAGGCAAGGGAAACCAAGGCAAGGCAAGGGTATCGGAAGGAACGGCTCGGCAAGGGGAAACAAGGCTAAGGCACGGCAACGCAGGGCTAGGCAATGCAGGGCAAGGCAAGGAAAGGGTAACGCAAGGCAAGGCACGGTGAGGCAAGGCAAGGCTGATGCACGACAACGCAAGGCTAGGCAATTCACGGCAAGGCAAGGAAAGGGTAACGCAATGCAAGGCACGGTCAGGCGAGGCAAGGCTAAGGCACGACAACGCAAGGCTAGGCAATTCACGGAAGGCAAGCAAAGAGTAACGGAAGGCAAGGAATGCAAGGGAAAGCAGGGGAAGGGAAGGGTAACGAAAGGAACGGCACCGTAAGGGGAAACAAGGCTAAGGCACGACAACACAGGGCTAGGCAATGCAGGGCAAGGCAAGGTAAGGGTAACGCAAGGCAAGGCACGGTCAGGCGAGGCAAGGCTAAGGCACGACAACGCAAGGCTAGGCAATGCACGGAAGGCAAGCAAAAAGGAACGGAACGCAAGGAAGGCAAGGGAATGCAAGGCAAGGCAAGGTTAACGGAAGGAACGGCACGGCAAGGGGAAACGAGGCTAAGGCAAGGTAACGCACGGCTAGGCAATGCAGGGCAAGGCAAGGAAATGGTAACACAAGGCAAGGCACGGTTTGGGGAGGCAAGGCTAATGCACGACAACGCAAGGATAGGCAGTGCACGGCTAGGCAAGGAAAGAGTAACGGAAGGAAAGGAAGGCAAGGCAAAGCAAGGCAAGGAAAGTGTAACAAAAGGCAAGGCACGGCAAGGGGAAACAAGGCTAAGGAACGGCAACGCACGGCTAGGCAATGCACGGCCAGGCAAGGAAAGGGTAACGCAAGGCAAGGCGCGGTAAGGCAAGACAAGGCTAATGCACGACAACGCACGGGTAGGCAATGCACGGCAAGGCAAGGAAAGGGTAACGCAAGGAAAGGCCCGGTCAGGCGAGGCAAGGCTAATGCACGACAACGCAAGGCTAGGCATTGCACGGAAGGCAAGCAAAGAGTAACGGAAGGCAAGGAAGGCAAGGGTAACCAACGCAAGGCAAGGGTATCGGAAGGAACGTCTCGGCAAGGGGAAACAAGGCTAAGGCACGGCAACGCAGGGCTAGGCAATGCACGGAAGGCGAGCAAAGAGAAACGGAAGGCAAGGAATGCAAGGCAAAGCAAGGCAACGCAAGCAATTCTATGGCAAGGTGAAAAAAGGCTAAGGCACGACAACGCAAGGCTATGCAATGCACGGAAGGCAAGCAAAGAGTAACGGAATGGAAGGAAGGCAAGGCAAAGCAAGGAAAAGCAAGCAAGGCTATGGAAAGGTGAAACAAGCCTAAGGCACCACAACGCAACGCTAGGCAATGTACGGCCAGCCCAGGAAAAGTAAGGCAAGGCAAGGCACGGTGAGGCAAGGCAAGGCTGATGCACGACAACGCAAGGTTAGGCAATTCACGGCAAGGCAAGGAAAGGGTAATGCAAGGCAAGGCACGGTCAGGCGAGGCAAGGCTAAGGCACGACAACGCAAGGCTAGGCAATTCACGGAAGGCAAGCAAAGAGTAACGGAAGGCAAGGAATGCAAGGGAAAGCAGGGGAAGGCAAGGGTAACGAAAGGAACGTCACGGTAAGGGGAAACAAGGCTAAGGCACGACAACACAGGGCTAGGCAATGCAGGGCAAGGCAAGGTACGGGTAACGCAAGGCAAGGCACGGTCAGGCGAGGCAAGGCTAAGGCACGAAAACGCAAGGCTAGGCAATGCAGGGCAAGGCAAGGAAATGGTAACGCAAGGCAAGGCACGGTTTGGGGAGGCAAGGCTAATGCACGACAACGCAAGGCTAGGCAATGCACGGAAGGCAAGCAAAGAGTAACGGAAGGCAAGGAATGCAATGCAAAGCAAGGCAACGCAAGCAAGGCTATAGCAAGGTGAAAAAAGGCTAAGGCACGACCACGCAAGGCTAGGCAATGCACGGAAGGGAAGCAAAGAGTAACGGAAGGCAAGGAAGGCAAGGCAAAGCAAGGCAACGCAAGCAAGCCTATGGCAAGGTGAAAAAAGACTAAGACACGACAACGCAAGGCTAGGCAATGCACGGAAGGCAAGCAAAGAGTAATGGAAGGCAAGGAAGGCAAGGGAAAGCAAGGCAAGGCAAGGGTAACGGAAGGAACGGCACGGCAAGGGGAAACAAGGCTAAGGCACGACAACGAACGGCTAGCTAATGCACTACAAGGCAAGGAAAGGGTAACGCAAGGCAAGGCACGGTGAGGCAAGGCAAGGCTGATGCACGCCCACGCAAGGCTAGGCAATTCACGGCAAGGCAAGGAAAGGGTAACGCAAGGCAAGGCACGGTCAGGCGAGGCAAGGCTAAGGCACGACAACGCAAGGCTAGGCAAGTCACGGAAGGCAAGCAAAGAGTAACGGAAGGCAAGGAATGCAAGGGAAAGCAGGGGAAGGCAAGGGTAACGAAAGGAACGGCACCGTAAGGGGAAACAAGGCTAAGGCACGACAACACAGGGCTAGGCAATGCAGGGCAAGGCAAGGTAAGGGTAACGCAAGGCAAGGCACGGTCAGGCGAGGCAAGGCTAAGGCACGACAACGCAAGGCTAGGCAATGCACGGAAGGCAAGCAAAGAGGAACGGAACGCAAGGAAGGCAAGGGAATGCAAGGCAAGGCAAGGTTAACGGAAGGAACGGCACGGCAAGGGGAAACAAGGCTAAGGCACGGTAACGCACGGCTAGGCAATGCAGGGCAAGGCAAGGAAATGGTAACGCAAGGCAAGGCACGGTTTGGGGAGGCAAGGCTAATGCACGACAACGCAAGGATAGGCAGTGCACGGCTAGGCAAGGAAAGAGTAACGGAAGGAAAGGAAGGCAAGGCAAAGCAAGGCAAGGAAAGTGTAACAAAAGGCAAGGCACGGCAAGGGGAAACAAGGCTAAGGAACGGCAACGCACGGTTAGGCAATGCACGGCCAGGCAAGGAAAGGGTAACGCAAGGCAAGGCACGGTAAGGCAAGACAAGGCTAATGCACGACAACGCACGGGTAGGCAATGCACGGCAAGGCAAGGAAAGGGTAACGCAAGGCAAGGCAAGGTCAGGCGAGGCAAGGCTAATGCACGACAACGCAAGGCTAGGCAGTGCACGGCTAGGCAAGGAAAGACTAATGGAGGGAAGGGAAGGCAAGGAAAAGCATGGCAAGGCAGGTGTAACAACAGGCACGGCACGGCAAGGGGAAACAAGGCTAAGGCACGACAACGCAAGGCTAGGCAATGCAGGGCAAGGCAAGGAAAGGGTAACGCAAGGCAATGCACGGTGAGGCAAGGCAAGGCTGATGCACGACAACGCACGGCTAGGCAATGCACGGCAAGGCAAGGAAAGGGTAACGCAAGCCAAGGCACGGTTAGGCGAAGCAAGGCTAAGGCACGACAACGCAAGGCTAGGCAATGCACGGAAGGCAAGCAAAGAGTAACGGAAGGCAAGGGAAAGCAAGGCAAGGCAAAGGTAACGGAAGGAATGGCACGGCAAGGGGAAACAAGGCTAAGGCACGGCAATGCACGGCTAGGCAATGCACGGCAAGGCAAGGAAAGTGTAACAAAAGGCAAGGCACGGCAAGGGGAAACAAGGCTAAGGAACGGCAACGCACGGCTAGGCAATGCACGGCCAGGCAAGGAAAGGGTAACGCAAGGCAAGGCACGGTAAGGCAAGACAAGGCTAATGCACGACAACGCACGGGTAGGCTAATGCACGACAACGCAAGGCTAGGCAATGCACGCAAGGCAAGCAAAGAGTAACGGAAGGCAAGGAAGGCAAGGGAAACCAAGGCAAGGCAAGGGTAACGGAAGGAACGGCTCGGCAAGAGGAAACAAGGCTAAGGCACGGCAACGCAGGGCTAGGCAATGCACGGCAAGGCAAGGAAAGGGTAACGCAAGGAAAGGCACTGTCAGGCGAGGCAACGCTAATGCACGACATCGCAAGGCTAGGCAGTGCACGGCTAGGCAAGGAAAGAGTAATGGAAGGAAAGGAAGGCAAGGCAAAGCATGGCAAGGCAAGTGTAACAACAGGCACGGCACGGCAAGGGGAAAAAAGGCTAAGGCACGACAACGCAAGGCTAGGCAATGCAGGGCAAGGCAAGGAAAGGGTAACGCAAGGCAAGGCACGGTGAAGCAAGGCAAGGCTGATGCACGACAACGCACGGCTAGGCAATGCACGGCAAGGCAAGGAAAGGGTAACGCAAGGCAAGACACGGTTAGGCGAGCAAGGCTAAGGCACGACAACGCAAGGCTAGGCAATGCACGGAAGGCAAGCAAAGAGTAACGGAAGGCAAGGGAAAGCAAGGCAAGGCAAGGGTAACGGAAGGAACGGCACGGCAAGGGGAAACAAGGCTAAGGCACGGCAATGCACGGCTAGGCAATGCACGGCAAGGCAAGGAAAGGGTAACGCAAGGCAAGGCACGGTGAGGCAAGGCAAGGCTGATGCATGACAAAGCACGGCTAGGCAATGCACGGCAAGGCAAGGAAAGGGTAACGCAAGGCAAGGCACGGTCAGGCGAGGCAAGGCTAAGGCACGACAACGCAAGGCTAGGCAATGCACGGAAGGCAAGCAAAGAGTAACGGAAGGCAAGGAAGGCAAGGGAAAGCAGGGGAAGGGAAGGGTAACGGAAGGAACGGCACGGTAAGGGGAAACAAGGCTAAGGCACGACAACGCAGGGCTAGGCAATGCACAGCAAGGCAAGGAAAGGGTAACGCAAGGGAAGGCACGGTCAGGCGAGTTAAGGGTAATGCACGACAACGCAAGGCTACGCAGTGCACGGCTAGGCAAGGAAAGAGTAACGGAAGGAAAGTAAGGCCAGGCACAGCAAGGCCAGGCAAGTGTAACAAAAGGCACGGCACGGCAAGGGGAAACAAGGCTAAGGCACGGCAACGCAAGGCTAAGCAATGCACGGCCAGGCAAGGAAAGGGTAACGCAAGGGAAGGCACGGTAAGGCAAGGCGAGGCTAATGCACGACAACGCACGGCTAGGCAATGCACGGCAAGGCAAGGAAAGGGTAACGCAAGGCAAGGCACGGTTAGGCGAGGCAAGGCTAAGGCACGACAACGCAAGGCTAGGCAATGCACGGAAGGCAAGCAAAGAGTAACGGAAGGCAAGGAATGCAAGGCAAAGCAAGGCAAAGCAAGGCAAAGCAAGCAAGGCTATGGCAAGGTGAAACAAGGCTAAGGCACCACAACGCACGGCTAGGCAATGCACGGCCACCCAAGGAAAAGGTAACGCAAGGCAAGGCACTCTGAGGCAAGGCAAGGCTAATGCACGATAGCGCAAGGCTAGGCAATGCACGGAACGCAAGCAAAGAGTAACGGAAGGCAAGGAAGGCAAGGGAAACAAGGCAGGGCAAGTGTAACGGAAGGAACGGCACGGCAAGGGGAAACAAGGCTAAGGCACGGCAACGAACGGCTAGGCAATGCACGGCAAGGCAAGGAAAGGGTAACGCAAGGCAAGGCACGGTGAGGCAAGGCAAAGCTAATGCACGACATCGCAAGCCTAGGCAGTGCACGGCTAGGCAAGGAAAGAGTAATGGAAGGAAAGGAAGGCAAGGCAAAGCATGGCAAGGCAAGTGTAACAACAGGCACGGCACGGCAAGGAGAAAAAAGGCTAAGGCACGACAACGCAAGGCTAGGCAATTGCAGGGCAAGGCAAGGAAAGGGTAACGCAAGGCAAGGCACGGTGAGGCAAGGCAAGGCTGATGCACGAAAACGCACGGCTAGGCAATGCACGGAAGGCAAGCAAAGAGTAACGGAAGGCAAGGAAGGCAAGGGAAAACAAGGCAAGGCAAGGGTAACGGAAGGAACGGCACGGTAAGGGGAAACAAGGCTAAGGCACGACAACGCAGGGCTAGGCAATGCAGGGCAAGGCAAGGAAAGGGTCACGCAAGGGAAGGCACGGTTTGGGGAGGCAAGGCTAATGCACGAAAACGCAAGGCTAGGCAGAGCACGGCTAGGCAAGGAACGAGTAACGGAAGGAAAGGAAGGCAAGGCAAAGCAAGGCAAGGCAAGTGTAACAAAAGGCAAGGCACGGCATGGGGAAACAAGGCTAAGGAAAGGGAACGCACGGCTAGGCAATGCACGGCCAGGCAAGGAAAGGGTAACGCAAGGCAAGGCACGGTAAGGCAAGACAAGGCTAATGCACGACAACGCACGGCTAGGCAATGCACGGCAAGGCAAGGAAAGGGTAACGCCAGGCAAGGTACGGTCAGGCGAGGCAAGGCTAATGCACGACAACGCATGGCTAGGCAATGCACGGAAGGCAAGCAAAGAGTAACGGAAGGCAAGGAAGGGAAGGGAAACCAAGGCAAGGCAAGGGTAACGGAAGGAAAGGCTCGGCAAGGGGAAACAAGGCTAAGGCACGGCAACGCAGGGCTAGGCAATGCACGGCAAGGCAAGGAAAGGGTAACGCAAGGCAAGGCACGGTTTGGGGAGGCAAGGCTAATGCACGACAACGCAAGGATAGGCAGTGCACGGCTAGGCAAGGAAAGAGTAACGGAAGGAAAGGAAGGCAAGGGAAAGCAAGGCAAGGCAAGGTAACGGAAGGAACGGCAAGGCAAGGGGAAACAAGGCTAAGGCACGGCAACGCACGGCTAGGTAATGCACGGCAAGGCAAGGAAAGGGTAACGCAAGGCAAGGCACGGTGAGGCAAGGCAAGGCTGATGCACGACAACGCACGGCTAGGCAATGCACGGAAGGCAAGCAAAGAGTAACGGAAGGCAAGGAAGGCAAGGGAAACCAAGGCAAGGCAAGTGTAACAACAGGCACGGCACGGCAAGGGGAAACAAGGCTAAGGCACGACAACGCAAGGCTAGGCAATGCACGGAAGGCAAGCAAAGAGTGACGGAAGGCAAGGAATGCAAAGGAAAGCAGGTTAAGGCAAGGGTACCGAAAGGAACGGCACGTTAAGGGGAAACAAGGCTAAGGCACGACAACACAGGGCTAGGTAATGCAGGGCAAGGCAAGGAAAGGGAAACGCAAGGCAAGGCACGGTCAGGCGAGGCAAGGCTAATGCACGACCACGCACGGCTAGGCAATGCACGGCAAGGCAAGGAAAGGGTAACGCAAGGCAAGGCACGGTTAGGCGAGGCAAGGCTAAGGCACGACAACGCAAGGCTAGGCAATGCACGGAAGGCAAGCAAAGAGTAACGGAAGGCAAGGAATGCAATGCAAAGAAAGGCAAAGCAAGCAAGGCTATGGCAAAGTGAAACAAGGCTAAGGCACCACAACGCACGGCTAGGCAATGCACGGCCAGCCAAGGAAATGTTAACGCAAGGCAAGGCACTGTGAGGCAAGGCAAGGCTAATGCACGACAGCGCAAGGCTAGGCAATGCACGGAAGGCAAGCAAAGAGTAACGGAAACCAAGGAAGGCAAGGGAAAGCAAGGCAAGGCAAGGGTAACGGAAGGAACGGCACGGCAAGGGGAAACAAGGCTAAGGCACGACAACGCAGGGCTAGGAAATGCACGGCAAGGCAAGGAAAGGGTAACGCTAGGCAAGGCACGGTCAGGCAAGGCAAGGCTAATGCACGACAAGGCAAGGCTATTTAGTGCACGGCAAGGCAAGGAAAGGGGAACGCAAGGCAAGGCACTGTCAGGCGAGGCAAGGCTAAGGCACGACAACGCAAGACTAGGCAATGCACGGAAGGAAAGCAAAGAATAACGGAAGGCAAGGAAAGCAAGGGAAAGCAAGGCAAGGCAAGGGTAACGGAAGAAACGGCACGGCAAGGGGAAACAAGGCTAAGGCACGACAACACAGGGCTAGGCAATGCAGGGCAAGGCAAGGAAAGGGTAACGCAAGGCAAGGCACGGTTTGGGGAGGCAAGGCTAATGCACGACAACGCAAGGCTAGGCAGTGCACGGCTAGGCAAGGAACGAGTAACGGAAGGCAAAGAAGGCAAGGGAAAGCAAGGCAAGGCAAGGTAACGGAAGGAACGGCAAGGCAAGGGGAAACAAGGCTAAGGCACGGCAACGCACGGCTAGGTAATGCACGGCAAGGCAAGGAAAGGGTAACGCAAGGCAAGGCACGGTGAGGCAAGGCAAGGCTGATGCTCGACAACGCACGGCTACGCAATGCACGGAAGGCAAGCAAAGAGTAACGGAAGGCAAGGAAGGCAAGGGAAACCAAGGCAAGGCAAGTGTAACAACAGGAACGGCACGGCAAGGGGAAACAAGGCTAAGGCACGACAACGCAAGGCTAGGCAATGCACGGAAGGCAAGCAAAGAGTGACGGAAGGCAAGGAATGCAAAGGAAAGCAGGTTAAGGCAAGGGTACCGAAAGGAACGGCACGTTAAGGGGAAACAAGGCTAAGGCACGACAACACAGGGCTAGGTAATGCAGGGCAAGGCAAGGAAAGGGAAACGCAAGGCAAGGCACGGTCAGGCGAGGCAAGGCTAATGCAAGACCACGCACGGCTAGGCAATGCACGGGAAGGCAAGGAAAGGGTAACGCAAGGCAAGGCACGGTTAGGCGAGGCAAGGCTAAGGCACGACAACGCAAGGCTAGGCAATGCACGGAAGGCAAGCAAAGAGTAACGGAAGGCAAGGAATGCAATGCAAAGAAAGGCAAAGCAAGCAAGGCTATGGCAAAGTGAAACAAGGCTAAGGCACCACAACGCACGGCTAGGCAATGCACGGCCAGCCAAGGAAATGTTAACGCAAGGCAAGGCACTGTGAGGCAAGGCAAGGCTAATGCACGACAGCGCAAGGCTAGGCAATGCACGGAAGGCAAGCAAAGAGTAATGGAAACCAAGGAAGGCAAGGGAAAGCAAGGCAAGGCAAGGGTAACGGAAGGAACGGCACGGCAAGGGGAAACAAGGCTAAGGCACGACAACGCAGGGCTAGGAAATGCACGGCAAGGCAAGGAAAGGGTAACGCTAGGCAAGGCACGGTCAGGCAAGGCAAGGCTAATGCACGACAAGGCAAGGCTATTCAGTGCACGGCAAGGCAAGGAAAGGGGAACGCAAGGCAAGGCACTGTCAGGCGAGGCAAGGCTAAGGCACGACAACGCAAGGCTAGGCAATGCACGGAAGGAAAGCAAAGAATAACGGAAGGCAAGGAAAGCAAGGGAAAGCAAGGCAAGGCAAGGGTAACGGAAGGAACGGCACGGCAAGGGGAAACAAGGCTAAGGCACGACAACACAGGGCTAGGCAATGCAGGGCAAGGCAAGGAAAGGGTAACGCAAGGCAAGGCACGGTTTGGGGAGGCAAGGCTAATGCACGACAACGCAAGGCTAGGCAATGCACGGAAGGCAAGCAAAGAGTAACGGAAGGCAAGGAATGCAAGGCAAAGCAAGGCAACGCAAGCAAGGCTATAGCAAGGTGAAAAAAGGCTAAGGCACGACCACGCAAGGCTAGGCAATGCACCGAAGGCTAGCAAAGAGTAACGGAAGGCAAGGAAGGGAAGGCAAAGCAAGGCAACGCAAGCAAGGCTATGGCAAGGTGAAAAAAGGCTAAGACACGACAACGCAAGGCTTGGCAATGCACGGAAGGGAAGCAAAGAGTAACGGAAGGCAAGGAAGGCAAGGGAAAGCAAGGCAAGGCAAGGGTAACGGAAGGAAAGGCACGGCAAGGGGAAACAAGGCTAAGGCACGACAACGAACGGCTAGGCAATGCACTGCAAGGCAAGGAAAGGGTAACGCAAGGCAAGGCACGGTGAGGCAAGGAAAGGATGATGCACGACAACGCAAGGCTAGGCAATTCACGGCAAGGGAAGGAAAGGGTAACGCAAGGCAAGGCACGGTCAGGCGAGGCAAGGCTAAGGCACGACAACGCAAGGCTAGGCAATGCACGGAAGGCAAGCAAAGAGTAACGGAAGGCAAGGAATGCAATGCAAAGCAAGGCAAGGCAAGCAAGGCTATAGCAAGGTGAAAAAAGGCTAAGGCACGACCACGCAAGGCTAGGCAATGCACGGAAGGGAAGCAAAGAGTAACGGAAGGCAAGGAAGGCAAGGGAAAGCAAGGGAAGGCAAGGTTAACGGAAGGAACGGCACGGCAAGGGGAAACAACGCTAAGGCACGGCAACGCACGGTTAGGCAATGCAGGGCAAGGCAAGGAAATGGTAACGCAAGGCAAAGCACGGTTTGGGGAGGCAAGGCTAATGCACGACAACGCAAGGCTAGGCAGTGCACGGCTGGGCAAGGAAAGAGTAACGGAAGGAAAGGAAGGCAAGGTAAAGCAAGGCAAGGCAAGTGTAACAAAAGGCAAGGCACGGCAAGGGGAAACAAGGCTAAGGAACGGCAACGCACGGCTAGGCAATGCACGGAAGGCAAGCAAAGAGTAACGGAAGGCAAGGAAGGCAAGGGAAAGCAAGGCAAGGCAAGGGTAACGGAAGGAACGGCAAGGCAAGGGGAAACAAGGCTAAGGCACGGCAACGCACGGCTAGGCAATGCACGGCAAGGCAAGGAAAGGGTAACGCAAGGCAAGGCACGGTGAGGCAAGGCAAGGCTGATGCACGACAAAGCACGGCTAGGTAATGCACGGCAAGGCAAGGAAAGGGTAACGCAAGGCAAGGCACGGTCAGGCGAGGCAAGGCTAAGGCACGACAACGCAAGGCTAGGCAATGCACGGAAGGCAAGCAAAGAGTAACGGAAGGCAAGGAAGGCAAGGGAAAGCAGGGGAAGGGAAGGGTAACGGAAGGAACGGCACGGTAAGGGGAAACAAGGATAAGGCACAACAACGCAGGGCTAGGCAATGCACGGCAAGGCAAGGAAAGGGTAACGCAAGGGAAGGCACGGTCAGGCGAGGCAAGGGTAATGCACGACAACGCAAGGCTACGCAGTGCACGGCTAGGCAAGGAAAGAGTAACGGAAGGAAAGGAAGGCCAGGCAAAGCAAGGCAAGTCAAGTGTAACAAAAGGCACGGCACGGCAAGGGGAAACAAGGCTAAGGCACGGCAACGCAAGGCTAAGCAATGCACGGCCAGGCAAGGAAAGGGTAACGCAAGGCAAGGCACGGTAAGGCAAGGCGAGGCTAATGCACGACAACGCACGGCTAGGCAATGCACGGCAAGGCAAGGAAAGGGTAACGCAAGGCAAGGCACGGTTAGGCGAGGCAAGGCTAAGGCACGACAACGCAAGGCTAGGCAATGCACGAAAGGCAAGCAAAGAGTAACGGAAGGCAAGGAATGCAAGGCAAAGCAAGGCAAAGCAAGCAAGGCTATGGCAAGGTGAAACAAGGCTAAGGCACCACAACGCACGGCTAGGCAATGCACGGCCAGCCAAGGAAAAGGTAACGCAAGGCAAGGCACTCTCAGGCAAGGCAAGGCTAATGCACGACAGCGCAAGGCTAGGCAATGCACGGAAGGCAAGCAAAGAGTAACGGAAGGCAAGGAAGGCAAGGGAAAGCAAGGCAAGGCAAGGGTAACGGAAGGAACGGCACGGCAAGGGGAAACAAGGCTAAGGCACGGCAACGCAGGGCTAGGCAATGCACGGCAAGGCAAGGAAAGGGTAACGCAAGGCAAGGCACGGTTTGGGGAGGCAAGGCTAATGCACGACAACGCAAGGCTAGGCAGTGCACGGCTAGGCAAGGAACGAGTAACGGAAGGCAAAGAAGGAAAGGGAAAGCAAGGCAAGGCAAGGGTAACGGAAGGAACGGCAAGGCAAGGGGAAACAAGGCTAAGGCACGGCAACGCACGGCTAGGCAATGCACGGCAAGGCAAGGAAAGGGTAACGCAAGGCAAGGCACGGTGAGGCAAGGCAAGGCTGATGCACGACAACGCACGGCTAGGCTATGCACGGAAGGCAAGCAAAGAGTAACGGAAGGCAAGGACGGCAAGGGAAACCAAGGCAAGGCAAGGGTAACGGAAGGAACGGCTCGGCAAGGGGAAACAAGGCTAAGGCACGGCAACGCAGGGCTAGGCAATGCACGGCAAGGCAAGGAAAGGGTAACGCAAGGCAAGGCACTGTCAGGCGAGGCAAAGCTAATGCACGACATCGCAAGGCTAGGCAGTGCACGGCTAGGCAAGGAAAGAGTAACGGAAGGAAAGGAAGGCAAGGCAAAGCATGGCAAGGCAAGTGTAACAACAGGCACGGCACGGCAAGGGGAAACAAGGCTAAGGCACGACAACGCAAGGCTAGGCAATGCACGGAAGGCAAGCAAAGAGTGACGGAAGGCAAGGAATGCAAAGGAAAGCAGGTTAAGGCAAGGGTACCGAAAGGAACGGCACGTTAAGGGGAAACAAGGCTAAGGCACGACAACACAGGGCTAGGTAATGCAGGGCAAGGCAAGGAAAGGGAAACGCAAGGCAAGGCACGGTCAGGCGAGGCAAGGCTAAGGCACGACAACGCAAGGCTAGGCAATGCACGGCAAGGCAAGGAAAGGGTAACGCAAGGCAAGGCACGGTCAGGCGAGGCAAGCGTAATGCACGACAACGCAAGGCTACGCAGTGCACGGCTAGGCAAGGAAAGAGTAACGGAAGGAAAGGAAGGCAAGGCAAAGCAAGGCAAGGAAAGTGTAACAAAAGGCACGGCACGGCAAGGGGAAACAAGGCTAAGGCACGGCAACGCAAGGCTAAGCAATGCACGGCCAGAGAAGGAAAGGGTAACGCAAGGCAAGGCACGGTAAGGCAAGGCGAGGCTAATGCACGACCACGCACGGCTAGGCAATGCACGGCAAGGCAAGGAAAGAGTAACGCAAGGCAAGGCACGGTTAGGCGAGGCAAGGCTAAGGCACGACAACGCAAGGCTAGGCAATGCACGGAAGGCAAGCAAAGAGTAACGGAAGGCAAGGAATGCAATGCAAAGCAAGGCAAAGCAAGCAAGGCTATGGCAAAGTGAAACAAGGCTAAGGCACCACAACGCACGGCTAGGCAATGCACGGCCAGCCAAGGAAATGTTAACGCAAGGCAAGGCACTGTGAGGCAAGGCAAGGCTAATGCACGACAGCGCAAGGCTAGGCAATGCACGGAAGGCAAGCAAAGAGTAACGGAAACCAAGGAAGGCAAGGGAAAGCAAGGCAAGGCAAGGGTAACGGAAGGAACGGGACGGCAAGGGGAAACAAGGCTAAGGCACGACAACGCAGGGCTAGGAAATGCACGGCAAGGCAAGGAAAGGGTAACGCTAGGCAAGGCACGGTCAGGCAAGGCAAGGCTAATGCACGACAAGGCAAGGCTAGGCAGTGCACGGCATTCAAGGAAAGGGGAACGCAAGGCAAGGCACTGTCAGGCGAGGCAAGGCTAAGGCACGACAACGCAAGGCTAGGCAATGCACGGAAGGAAAGCAAAGAATAACGGAAGGCAAGGAAAGCAAGGGAAAGCAAGGCAAGGCAAGGGTAACGGAAGGAACGGCACGGCAAGGGGAAACAAGGCTAAGGCACGACAACACAGGGCTAGGCAATGCAGGGCAAGGCAAGGAAAGGGTAACGCAAGGCAAGGCACGGTTTGGGGAGGCAAGGCTAATGCACGACAACGCAAGGCTAGGCAATGCACGGAAGGCAAGCAAAGAGTAACGGAAGGCAAGGAATGCAAGGCAAAGCAAGGCAACGCAAGCAAGGCTATGGCAAGGTGAAAAAAGGCTAAGACACGACAACGCAAGGCTTGGCAATGCACGGAAGGCAAGCAAAGAGTAACGGAAGGTCAAGGAAGGCAAGGGAAAGCAAGGCAAGGCAAGGGTAACGGAAGGAACGGCACGGCAAGGGGAAACAAGGCTAAGGCACGGCAACGCACGGCTAGGCAATGCACGGCAAGGCAAGGAAAGGGTAACGCAAGGCAAGGCACGGTGAGGCAAGGCAAGGCTGATGCACGACAACGCACGGCTAGGCAATGCACGGCAAGGCAAGGACAGGGTAACGCAAGGCAAGGCACGGCGAGTTGAGCCAAGGGTAATGCACGACAACGCAAGGCTACCCAGTGCACGGCTAGGCAAGGAAAGAGTAACGGAAGGAAAGGAAGGCAAGGCAAAGCAAGGCAAGGCAAGTGTAAGAAAAGGCACGGCACGGCAAGGGGAAACAAGGCTATGGCACGGCAACGGAAGGCTAAGCAATGCACGGCCAGGCAAGGAAAGTGTAACGCAAGGCAAGGCACGGTAAGGCAAGGCGAGGCTGATGCACGACAACGCACGGCTAGGCAATGCACGGCAAGGCAAGGAAAGGGTAACGCAAGGCAAGGCACGGTCAGGCGAGGCAAGGCTAAGGCACGACAACGCAAGGCTAGGCAATGCACGGAAGGCAAGCAAAGAGTAACGGAATGGAAGGAAGGCAAGGCAAAGCAAGGCAAAGCAAGCAAGGCTATGGCAAGGTGAAACAAGGCTAAGGCACTACAACGCAACGCTAGGCAATGCACGGCCAGCCAAGGAAAAGGTAACGCAAGGCAAGGCACTGTCAGGCGAGGCAAGGCTAAGGCACGACAACGCAAGGCTAGGCAATGCACGGAAGGAAAGCAAAGAGTAACGGAATGCATGGAATGCAAGGGAAAGCAGGGGAAGGCAAGGGTAACGAAAGGAACGTCACGGTAAGGGGAAACAAGGCTAAGGCACGACAACACAGGGCTAGGCAATGCAGGGCAAGGCAAGGTACGGGTAACGCAAGGCAAGGCACGGTCAGGCGAGGCAAGGCTAAGGCACGACAACGCAAGGCTAGGCAATGCACGGAAGGCAAGCAAAGAGTAACGGAACGCAAGGAAGGCAAGGGAAAGCAAGGGAAGGCAAGGTTAACGGAAGGAACGGCACGGCAAGGGGAAACAACGCTAAGGCACGGCAACGCACGGTTAGGCAATGCAGGGCAAGGCAAGGAAATGGTAACGCAAGGCAAAGCACGGTTTGGGGAGGCAAGGCTAATGCACGACAACGCAAGGCTAGGCAGTGCACGGCTGGGCAAGGAAAGAGTAACGGAAGGAAAGGAAGGCAAGGTAAAGCAAGGCAAGGCAAGTGTAACAAAAGGCAAGGCACGGCAAGGGGAAACAAGGCTAAGGAACGGCAACGCACGGCTAGGCAATGCACGGAAGGCAAGCAAAGAGTAACGGAAGGCAAGGAAGGCAAGGGAAAGCAAGGCAAGGCAAGGGTAACGGAAGGAACGGCACGGCAAGGGGAAACAAGGCTAAGGCACGGCAACGCACGGCTAGGCAATGCACGGCAAGGCAAGGAAAGGGTAACGCAAGGCAAGGCACGGTGAGGCAAGGCAAGGCTGATGCACGACAAAGCACGCCTAGGTAATGCACGGCAAGGCAAGGAAAGGGTAACGCAAGGCAAGGCACGGTCAGGCGAGGCAAGGCTAAGGCACGACAACGCAAGGCTAGGCAATGCACGGAAGGCAAGCAAAGAGTAACGGAAGGCAAGGAAGGCAAGGGAAAGCAGGGGAAGGGAAGGGTAACGGAAGGAACGGCACGGTAAGGGGAAACAAGGATAAGGCACAACAACGCAGGGCTAGGCAATGCACGGCAAGGCAAGGAAAGGGTAACGCAAGGGAAGGCACGGTCAGGCGAGGCAAGGGTAATGCACGACAACGCAAGGCTACGCAGTGCACGGCTAGGCAAGGAAAGAGTAACGGAAGGAAAGGAAGGCCAGGCAAAGCAAGGCAAGTCAAGTGTAACAAAAGGCACGGCACGGCAAGGGGAAACAAGGCTAAGGCACGGCAACGCAAGGCTAAGCAATGCACGGCCAGGCAAGGAAAGGGTAACGCAAGGCAAGGCACGGTAAGGCAAGGCGAGGCTAATGCACGACAACGCACGGCTAGGCAATGCACGGCAAGGCAAGGAAAGGGTAACGCAAGGCAAGGCACGGTTAGGCGAGGCAAGGCTGAGGCACGACAACGCAAGGCTAGGCAATGCACGAAAGGCAAGCAAAGAGTAACGGAAGGCAAGGAATGCAAGGCAAAGCAAGGCAAAGCAAGCAAGGCTATGGCAAGGTGAAACAAGGCTAAGGCACCACAACGCACGGCTAGGCAATGCACGGCCAGCCAAGGAAAAGGTAACGCAAGGCAAGGCACTCTCAGGCAAGGCAAGGCTAATGCACGACAGCGCAAGGCTAGGCAATGCACGGAAGGCAAGCAAAGAGTAACGGAAGGCAAGGAAGGCAAGGGAAAGCAAGGCAAGGCAAGGGTAACGGAAGGAACGGCACGGCAAGGGGAAACAAGGCTAAGGCACGGCAACGCACGGCTAGGCAATGCACGGCAAAGCAAGGAAAGGGTAACGCAAGGCAAGGCACGGTGAGGCAAGGCAAGGCTGATGCACGACAACGCACGGCTAGGCAATGCACGGCAAGGCAAGGAAAGGGTAACGCAAGGCAAGGCACGGTCAGGCGAGGCAAGGCTAAGGCACGACAACGCAAGGCTAGGCAATGCACGGAAGGCAAGCAAAGAGTAACGGAAGGCAAGGAAGGCAAGGGAAACCAAGGCAAGGCAAGGGTATCGGAAGGAACGGCTCGGCAAGGGGAAACAAGGCTAAGGCACGGCAACGCAGGGCTAGGCAATGCAGGGCAAGGCAAGGAAAGGGTAACGCAAGGCAAGGCACGGTTTGGGGAGGCAAGGCTAATGCACGACAACGCAAGGCTAAGCAATGCACGGGCAGGCAAGGAAAGGGTAACGCAAGGCAAGGCACGGTAAGGCAAGGCGAGGCTAATGCACGACAACGCACGGCTAGGCAATGCACGGCAAGGCAAGGAAAGGGTAACGCAAGGTAAGGCAAGGTTAGGCGAGGCAAGGCTAAGGCACGACAACGCTAGGCTAGGCAATGCACGGAAGGCAAGCAAAGAGAAACGGAAGGCAAGGAATGCAAGGCAAAGCAAGGCAACGCAAGCAAGTCTATGGCAAGGTGAAAAAAGGCTAAGGCACGACAACGCAAGGCTAGGCAATGCACGGAAGGCAAGCAAAGAGTAACGGAAGGCAAGGAAGGCAAGGGAAAGCAAGGCAAAGCAAGCAAGGCTATGGCAAGGTGAAACAAGCCTAAGGCACCACAATTCAACGCTAGGCAATGCACGGCCAGCCAAGGAAAAGGTAACGCAAGGCAAGGCACTGTCAGGCGAGGCAAGGCTAAGGCACGACAACGCAAGGCTAGGCAATGCACGGAAGGAAAGCAAAGAGTAACGGAAGGCAAGGAATGCAAGGGAAAGCAGGGGAAGGCAAGGGTAACGAAAGGAACGTCACGGTAAGGGGGAAACAAGGCTAAGGCACGACAACACAGAGCTAGGCAATGCAGGGCAAGGCAAGGTACGGGTAACGCAAGGCAAGGCACGGTCAGGCGAGGCAAGGCTAAGGCACGACAACGCAAGGCTAGGCAATGCACGGAAGGCAAGCAAAGAGTAACGGAACGCAAGGAAGGCAAGGGAAAGCAAGGGAAGGCAAGGTTAACGGAAGGAACGGCACGGCAAGTGGAAACAAGTCTAAGGCACGGCAACGCACGGCTAGGCAATGCAGGGCAAGGCAAGGAAATGGTAACGCAAGGCAAGGCACGGTTTGGGGAGGCAAGGCTAATGCACGACAACGCAAGGCTAGGCAGTGCACGGCTAGGCCAGGAAAGAGTAACGGAAGGAAAGGAAGGCAAGGCAAAGCAAGGCAATGCAAGTGTAACAAAAGGCAAGGCACGGCAAGGGGAAACAAGGCTAAGGAACGGCAACGCACGGCTAGGCAATGCACGGCCAGGCAAGGAAAGGGTAACGCAAGACAAGGCGCGGTAAGGCAAGACAAGGCTAATGCACGACAACGCACGGGTAGGCAATGCACGGCAAGGCAAGGAAAGGGTAACGCAAGGCAAGGCACGGTCAGGCGAGGCAAGGCTAATGCACGACAACGCCAGGCTAGGCAATGCACGGAAGGCAAGCAAAGAGTAACGGAAGGCAAGGAAGGAAAGGGAAAGCAAGGCAAGGCAAGGGTAACGGAAGGAACGGCACGGCAAGGGGAAACAAGGCTAAGGCACGACAACCCAGGGCTAGGCAATGCACGCCAAGGCAAGGAAAGGGTAACGCAAGGCAAGGCACGGTGAGGCAAGGCAAGGCTGATGCACGACAAAGCACGGCTAGGCAATGCACGGCAAGGCAAGGAAAGGGTAACGCAAGGCAAGGCACGGTCAGGCGAGGCAAGGCTAAGGCACGACAACGCAAGGCTAGGCAATGCACGGAAGTCAAGCAAAGAGTAACGGAAGGCAAGGAAGGCAAGGGAAAGCAGGGGAAGGGAAGGGTAACGGAAGGAACGGCACGGTAAGGGGAAAGAAGGCTAAGGCACGACAACGCAGGGCTAGGCAATGCAGGGCAAGGCAAGGAAAGGGTCATGCAAGGGAAGGCACGGTTTGGGGAGGCAAGGCTATTGCACGACAACGCAAGGCTAGGCAGTGCACGGCTAGGCAAGGAACGAGTAACGGAAGGAAAGGAAGGCAAGGCAAAGCAAGGCAAGGCAAGTGTAACAAAAGGCAAGGCACGGCAAGGGGAAACAAGGCTAAGGAAAGGGAACGCACGGCTAGGCAATGCACGGCCAGGCAAGGAAAGGGTAACGCAAGGCAAGGCACGGTAAGGCAAGACAAGGCTAATGCACGACAACGCACGGCTAGGCAATGCACGGCAAGGCAAGGAAAGGGTAACGCCAGGCAAGGCACGGTCAGGCGAGGCAAGGCTAATGCACGACAACGCAAGGCTAGGCAATGCACGGAAGGCAAGCAAAGAGTAACGGAAGGCAAGGAAGGCAAGGGAAACCAAGGCAAGGCAAGGGTAACGGAAGGAAAGGCTCGGCAAGGGGAAACAAGGCTAAGGCACGGCAACGCAGGGCTAGGCAATGCACGGCAAGGCAAGGAAAGGGTAACGCAAGGCAAGGCACGGTTTGGGGAGGCAAGGCTAATGCACGACAACGCAAGGCTAGGCAGTGCACGGCTAGGCAAGGAACGAGTAACGGAAGGCAAAGAAGGAAAGGGAAAGCAAGGCAAGGCAAGGGTAACGGAAGGAACGGCAAGGCAAGGGGAAACAAGGCTAAGGCACGGCAACGCACGGCTAGGCAATGCACGGCAAGGCAAGGAAAGGGTAACGCAAGGCAAGGCACGGTGAGGCAAGGCAAGGCTGATGCACGACAACGCACGGCTAGGCTATGCACGGAAGGCAAGCAAAGAGTAACGGAAGGCAAGGACGGCAAGGGAAACCAAGGCAAGGCAAGGGTAACGGAAGGAACGGCTCGGCACGGGGAAACAAGGCTAAGGCACGGCAACGCAGGGCTAGGCAATGCACGGCAAGGCAAGGAAAGGGTAACGCAAGGCAAGGCACTGTCAGGCGAGGCAAAGCTAATGCACGACATCGCAAGGCTAGGCAGTGCACGGCTAGGCAAGGAAAGAGTAACGGAAGGAAAGGAAGGCAAGGCAAAGCATGGCAAGGCAAGTGTAACAACAGGCACGGCACGGCAAGGGGAAACAAGGCTAAGGCACGACAACGCAAGGCTAGGCAATGCACGGAAGGCAAGCAAAGAGTGACGGAAGGCAAGGAATGCAAAGGAAAGCAGGTTAAGGCAAGGGTACCGAAAGGAACGGCACGTTAAGGGGAAACAAGGCTAAGGCACGACAACACAGGGCTAGGTAATGCAGGGCAAGGCAAGGAAAGGGAAACGCAAGGCAAGGCACGGTCAGGCGAGGCAAGGCTAAGGCACGACAACGCAAGGCTAGGCAATGCACGGCAAGGCAAGGAAAGGGTAACGCAAGGCAAGGCACGGTCAGGCGAGGCAAGCGTAATGCACGACAACGCAAGGCTACGCAGTGCACCGCTAGGCAAGGAAAGAGTAACGGAAGGAAAGGAAGGCAAGGCAAAGCAAGGCAAGGAAAGTGTAACAAAAGGCAAGGCACGGCAAGGGGAAACAAGGCTAAGGAACGGCAACGCACGGCTAGGCAATGCACGGAAGGCAAGCAAAGAGTAACGGAAGGCAAGGAAGGCAAGGGAAAGCAAGGCAAGGCAAGGGTAACGGAAGGAACGGCACGGCAAGGGGAAACAAGGCTAAGGCACGGCAACGCACGGCTAGGCAATGCACGGCAAGGCAAGGAAAGGGTAACGCAAGGCAAGGCACGGTGAGGCAAGGCAAGGCTGATGCACGACAAAGCACGGCTAGGCAATGCACGGCAAGGCAAGGAAAGGGTAACGCAAGGCAAGGCACGGTCAGGCGAGGCAAGGCTAAGGCACGACAACGCAAGGCTAGGCAATGCACGGAAGGCAAGCAAAGAGTAACGGAAGGCAAGGAAGGCAAGGGAAAGCAGGGGAAGGGAAGGGTAACGGAAGGAACGGCACGGTAAGGGGAAACAAGGATAAGGCACAACAACGCAGGGCTAGGCAATGCACGGCAAGGCAAGGAAAGGGTAACGCAAGGGAAGGCACGGTCAGGCGAGGCAAGGGTAATGCACGACAACGCAAGGCTACGCAGTGCACGGCTAGGCAAGGAAAGAGTAACGGAAGGAAAGGAAGGCCAGGCAAAGCAAGGCAAGTCAAGTGTAACAAAAGGCACGGCACGGCAAGGGGAAACAAGGCTAAGGCACGGCAACGCAAGGCTAAGCAATGCACGGCCAGGCAAGGAAAGGGTAACGCAAGGCAAGGCACGGTAAGGCAAGGCGAGGCTAATGCACGACAACGCACGGCTAGGCAATGCACGGCAAGGCAAGGAAAGGGTAACGCAAGGCAAGGCACGGTTAGGCGAGGCAAGGCTGAGGCACGACAACGCAAGGCTAGGCAATGCACGAAAGGCAAGCAAAGAGTAACGGAAGGCAAGGAATGCAAGGCAAAGCAAGGCAAAGCAAGCAAGGCTATGGCAAGGTGAAACAAGGCTAAGGCACCACAACGCACGGCTAGGCAATGCACGGCCAGCCAAGGAAAAGGTAACGCAAGGCAAGGCACTCTCAGGCAAGGCAAGGCTAATGCACGACAGCGCAAGGCTAGGCAATGCACGGAAGGCAAGCAAAGAGTAACGGAAGGCAAGGAAGGCAAGGGAAAGCAAGGCAAGGCAAGGGTAACGGAAGGAACGGCACGGCAAGGGGAAACAAGGCTAAGGCACGGCAACGCACGGCTAGGCAATGCACGGCAAAGCAAGGAAAGGGTAACGCAAGGCAAGGCACGGTGAGGCAAGGCAAGGCTGATGCACGACAACGCACGGCTAGGCAATGCACGGCAAGGCAAGGAAAGGGTAACGCAAGGCAAGGCACGGTCAGGCGAGGCAAGGCTAAGGCACGACAACGCAAGGCTAGGCAATGCACGGAAGGCAAGCAAAGAGTAACGGAAGGCAAGGAAGGCAAGGGAAACCAAGGCAAGGCAAGGGTATCGGAAGGAACGGCTCGGCAAGGGGAAACAAGGCTAAGGCACGGCAACGCAGGGCTAGGCAATGCAGGGCAAGGCAAGGAAAGGGTAACGCAAGGCAAGGCACGGTTTGGGGAGGCAAGGCTAATGCACGACAACGCAAGGCTAAGCAATGCACGGGCAGGCAAGGAAAGGGTAACGCAAGGCAAGGCACGGTAAGGCAAGGCGAGGCTAATGCACGACAACGCACGGCTAGGCAATGCACGGCAAGGCAAGGAAAGGGTAACGCAAGGTAAGGCAAGGTTAGGCGAGGCAAGGCTAAGGCACGACAACGCTAGGCTAGGCAATGCACGGAAGGCAAGCAAAGAGAAACGGAAGGCAAGGAATGCAAGGCAAAGCAAGGCAACGCAAGCAAGTCTATGGCAAGGTGAAAAAAGGCTAAGGCACGACAACGCAAGGCTAGGCAATGCACGGAAGGCAAGCAAAGAGTAACGGAAGGCAAGGAAGGCAAGGGAAAGCAAGGCAAAGCAAGCAAGGCTATGGCAAGGTGAAACAAGCCTAAGGCACCACAATTCAACGCTAGGCAATGCACGGCCAGCCAAGGAAAAGGTAACGCAAGGCAAGGCACTGTCAGGCGAGGCAAGGCTAAGGCACGACAACGCAAGGCTAGGCAATGCACGGAAGGAAAGCAAAGAGTAACGGAAGGCAAGGAATGCAAGGGAAAGCAGGGGAAGGCAAGGGTAACGAAAGGAACGTCACGGTAAGGGGAAACAAGGCTAAGGCACGACAACACAGAGCTAGGCAATGCAGGGCAAGGCAAGGTACGGGTAACGCAAGGCAAGGCACGGTCAGGCGAGGCAAGGCTAAGGCACGACAACGCAAGGCTAGGCAATGCACGGAAGGCAAGCAAAGAGTAACGGAACGCAAGGAAGGCAAGGGAAAGCAAGGGAAGGCAAGGTTAACGGAAGGAACGGCACGGCAAGTGGAAACAAGTCTAAGGCACGGCAACGCACGGCTAGGCAATGCAGGGCAAGGCAAGGAAATGGTAACGCAAGGCAAGGCACGGTTTGGGGAGGCAAGGCTAATGCACGACAACGCAAGGCTAGGCAGTGCACGGCTAGGCCAGGAAAGAGTAACGGAAGGAAAGGAAGGCAAGGCAAAGCAAGGCAATGCAAGTGTAACAAAAGGCAAGGCACGGCAAGGGGAAACAAGGCTAAGGAACGGCAACGCACGGCTAGGCAATGCACGGCCAGGCAAGGAAAGGGTAACGCAAGACAAGGCGCGGTAAGGCAAGACAAGGCTAATGCACGACAACGCACGGGTAGGCAATGCACGGCAAGGCAAGGAAAGGGTAACGCAAGGCAAGGCACGGTCAGGCGAGGCAAGGCTAATGCACGACAACGCCAGGCTAGGCAATGCACGGAAGGCAAGCAAAGAGTAACGGAAGGCAAGGAAGGAAAGGGAAAGCAAGGCAAGGCAAGGGTAACGGAAGGAACGGCACGGCAAGGGGAAACAAGGCTAAGGCACGACAACCCAGGGCTAGGCAATGCACGCCAAGGCAAGGAAAGGGTAACGCAAGGCAAGGCACGGTGAGGCAAGGCAAGGCTGATGCACGACAAAGCACGGCTAGGCAATGCACGGCAAGGCAAGGAAAGGGTAACGCAAGGCAAGGCACGGTCAGGCGAGGCAAGGCTAAGGCACGACAACGCAAGGCTAGGCAATGCACGGAAGTCAAGCAAAGAGTAACGGAAGGCAAGGAAGGCAAGGGAAAGCAGGGGAAGGGAAGGGTAACGGAAGGAACGGCACGGTAAGGGGAAAGAAGGCTAAGGCACGACAACGCAGGGCTAGGCAATGCAGGGCAAGGCAAGGAAAGGGTCATGCAAGGGAAGGCACGGTTTGGGGAGGCAAGGCTATTGCACGACAACGCAAGGCTAGGCAGTGCACGGCTAGGCAAGGAACGAGTAACGGAAGGAAAGGAAGGCAAGGCAAAGCAAGGCAAGGCAAGTGTAACAAAAGGCAAGGCACGGCAAGGGGAAACAAGGCTAAGGAAAGGGAACGCACGGCTAGGCAATGCACGGCCAGGCAAGGAAAGGGTAACGCAAGGCAAGGCACGGTAAGGCAAGACAAGGCTAATGCACGACAACGCACGGCTAGGCAATGCACGGCAAGGCAAGGAAAGGGTAACGCCAGGCAAGGCACGGTCAGGCGAGGCAAGGCTAATGCACGACAACGCAAGGCTAGGCAATGCACGGAAGGCAAGCAAAGAGTAACGGAAGGCAAGGAAGGCAAGGGAAACCAAGGCAAGGCAAGGGTAACGGAAGGAAAGGCTCGGCAAGGGGAAACAAGGCTAAGGCACGGCAACGCAGGGCTAGGCAATGCACGGCAAGGCAAGGAAAGGGTAACGCAAGGCAAGGCACGGTTTGGGGAGGCAAGGCTAATGCACGACAACGCAAGGCTAGGCAGTGCACGGCTAGGCAAGGAACGAGTAACGGAAGGCAAAGAAGGAAAGGGAAAGCAAGGCAAGGCAAGGGTAACGGAAGGAACGGCAAGGCAAGGGGAAACAAGGCTAAGGCACGGCAACGCACGGCTAGGCAATGCACGGCAAGGCAAGGAAAGGGTAACGCAAGGCAAGGCACGGTGAGGCAAGGCAAGGCTGATGCACGACAACGCACGGCTAGGCTATGCACGGAAGGCAAGCAAAGAGTAACGGAAGGCAAGGACGGCAAGGGAAACCAAGGCAAGGCAAGGGTAACGGAAGGAACGGCTCGGCACGGGGAAACAAGGCTAAGGCACGGCAACGCAGGGCTAGGCAATGCACGGCAAGGCAAGGAAAGGGTAACGCAAGGCAAGGCACTGTCAGGCGAGGCAAAGCTAATGCACGACATCGCAAGGCTAGGCAGTGCACGGCTAGGCAAGGAAAGAGTAACGGAAGGAAAGGAAGGCAAGGCAAAGCATGGCAAGGCAAGTGTAACAACAGGCACGGCACGGCAAGGGGAAACAAGGCTAAGGCACGACAACGCAAGGCTAGGCAATGCACGGAAGGCAAGCAAAGAGTGACGGAAGGCAAGGAATGCAAAGGAAAGCAGGTTAAGGCAAGGGTACCGAAAGGAACGGCACGTTAAGGGGAAACAAGGCTAAGGCACGACAACACAGGGCTAGGTAATGCAGGGCAAGGCAAGGAAAGGGAAACGCAAGGCAAGGCACGGTCAGGCGAGGCAAGGCTAAGGCACGACAACGCAAGGCTAGGCAATGCACGGCAAGGCAAGGAAAGGGTAACGCAAGGCAAGGCACGGTCAGGCGAGGCAAGCGTAATGCACGACAACGCAAGGCTACGCAGTGCACCGCTAGGCAAGGAAAGAGTAACGGAAGGAAAGGAAGGCAAGGCAAAGCAAGGCAAGGAAAGTGTAACAAAAGGCACGGCACGGCAAGGGGAAACAAGGCTAAGGCACGGCAACGCAAGGCTAAGCAATGCACGGCCAGAGAAGGAAAGGGTAACGCAAGGCAAGGCACGGTAAGGCAAGGCGAGGCTAATGCACGACCACGCACGGCTAGGCAATGCACGGCAAGGCAAGGAAAGAGTAACGCAAGGCAAGGCACGGTTAGGCGAGGCAAGGCTAAGGCACGACAACGCAAGGCTAGGCAATGCACGGAAGGCAAGCAAAGAGTAACGGAAGGCAAGGAATGCAATGCAAAGCAAGGCAAAGCAAGCAAGGCTATGGCAAAGTGAAACAAGGCTAAGGCACCACAACGCACGGCTAGGCAATGCACGGCCAGCCAAGGAAATGTTAACGCAAGGCAAGGCACTGTGAGGCAAGGCAAGGCTAATGCACGACAGCGCAAGGCTAGGCAATGCACGGAAGGCAAGCAAAGAGTAACGGAAACCAAGGAAGGCAAGGGAAAGCAAGGCAAGGCAAGGGTAACGGAAGGAACGGGACGGCAAGGGGAAACAAGGCTAAGGCACGACAACGCAGGGCTAGGAAATGCACGGCAAGGCAAGGAAAGGGTAACGCTAGGCAAGGCACGGTCAGGCAAGGCAAGGCTAATGCACGACAAGGCAAGGCTAGGCAGTGCACGGCAAGGCAAGGAAAGGGGAACGCAAGGCAAGGCACTGTCAGGCGAGGCAAGGCTAAGGCACGACAACGCAAGGCTAGGCAATGCACGGAAGGAAAGCAAAGAATAACGGAAGGCAAGGAAAGCAAGGGAAAGCAAGGCAAGGCAAGGGTAACGGAAGAACGGCACGGCAAGGGGAAACAAGGCTAAGGCACGACAACACAGGGCTAGGCAATGCAGGGCAAGGCAAGGAAAGGGTAACGCAAGGCAAGGCACGGTTTGGGGAGGCAAGGCTAATGCACGACAACGCAAGGCTAGGCAGTGCACGGAAGGCAAGCAAAGAGTAACGGAAGGCAAGGAATGCAAGGCAAAGCAAGGCAACGCAAGCAAGGCTATGGCAAGGTGAAAAAAGGCTAAGGCACGACCACGCAAGGCTAGGCAATGCACGGAAGGCTAGCAAAGAGTAACGGAAGGCAAGGAAGGCAAGGCAAAGCAAGGCAACGCAAGCAAGGCTATGGCAAGGTGAAAAAAGGCTAAGACACGACAACGCAAGGCTTGGCAATGCACGGAAGGCAAGCAAAGAGTAACGGAAGGTCAAGGAAGGCAAGGGAAAGCAAGGCAAGGCAAGGGTAACGGAAGGAACGGCACGGCAAGGGGAAACAAGGCTAAGGCACGGCAACGCACGGCTAGGCAATGCACGGCAAGGCAAGGAAAGGGTAACGCAAGGCAAGGCACGGTGAGGCAAGGCAAGGCTGATCCACGACAACGCACGGCTAGGCAATGCACGGCAAGGCAAGGACAGGGTAACGCAAGGCAAGGCACGGTGAGGCGAGCCAAGGGTAATGCACGACAACGCAAGGCTACCCAGTGCACGGCTAGGCAAGGAAAGAGTAACGGAAGGAAAGGAAGGCAAGGCAAAGCAAGGCAAGGCAAGTGTAAGAAAAGGCACGGCACGGCAAGGGGAAACAAGGCGATGGCACGGCAACGGAAGGCTAAGCAATGCACGGCCAGGCAAGGAAAGTGTAACGCAAGGCAAGGCACGGTAAGGCAAGGCGAGGCTGATGCACGACAACGCACGGCTAGGCAATGCACGGCAAGGCAAGGAAAGGGTAACGCAAGGCAAGGCACGGTCAGGCGAGGCAAGGCTAAGGCACGACAACGCAAGGCTAGGCAATGCACGGAAGGCAAGCAAAGAGTAACGGAATGGAAGGAAGGCAAGGCAAAGCAAGGCAAAGCAAGCAAGGCTATGGCAAGGTGAAACAAGGCTAAGGCACTACAACGCAACGCTAGGCAATGCACGGCCAGCCAAGGAAAAGGTAACGCAAGGCAAGGCACTGTCAGGCGAGGCAAGGCTAAGGCACGACAACGCAAGGCTAGGCAATGCACGGAAGGAAAGCAAAGAGTAACGGAATGCATGGAATGCAAGGGAAAGCAGGGGAAGGCAAGGGTAACGAAAGGAACGTCACGGTAAGGGGAAACAAGGCTAAGGCACGACAACACAGGGCTAGGCAATGCAGGGCAAGGCAAGGTACGGGTAACGCAAGGCAAGGCACGGTCAGGCGAGGCAAGGCTAAGGCACGACAACGCAAGGCTAGGCAATGCACGGAAGGCAAGCAAAGAGGAACGGAAGGCAAGGAAGGCAAGGGAAAGCAAGGGAAGGCAAGGTTAACGGAAGGAACGGCACGGCAAGGGGAAACAAGGCTAAGGCACGGCAACGCACGGCTAGGCAATGCAGGGCAAGGCAAGGAAATGGTAACGCAAGGCAAAGCACGGTTTGGGGAGGCAAGGCTAATGCACGACAACGCAAGGCTAGGCAGTGCACGGCTGGGCAAGGAAAGAGTAACGGAAGGAAAGGAAGGCAAGGCAAAGCAAGGCAAGGCAAGTGTAACAAAAGGCAAGGCACGGCAAGGGGAAACAAGGCTAAGGAACGGCAACGCACGGCTAGGCAATGCACGGAAGGCAAGCAAAGAGTAACGGAAGCCAAGGAAGGCAAGGGAAAGCAAGGCAAGGCAAGGGTAACGGAAGGAACGGCACGGCAAGGGGAAACAAGGCTAAGGCACGGCAACGCACGGCTAGGCAATGCACGGCAAGGCAAGGAAAGGGTAACGCAAGGCAAGGCACGGTGAGGCAAGGCAAGGCTGATGCACGACAAAGCACGGCTAGGTAATGCACGGCAAAGCAAGGAAAGGGTAACGCAAGGCAAGGCACGGTCAGGCGAGGCAAGGCTAAGGCACGACAACGCAAGGCTAGGCAATGCACGGAAGGCAAGCAAAGAGTAACGGAAGGCAAGGAAGGCAAGGGAAAGCAGGGGAAGGGAAGGGTAACGGAAGGAACGGCACGGTAAGGGGAAACAAGGATAAGGCACAACAACGCAGGGCTAGGCAATGCACGGCAAGGCAAGGAAAGGGTAACGCAAGGGAAGGCACGGTCAGGCGAGGCAAGGGTAATGCACGACAACGCAAGGCTACGCAGTGCACGGCTAGGCAAGGAAAGAGTAACGGAAGGAAAGGAAGGCCAGGCAAAGCAAGGCAAGTCAAGTGTAACAAAAGGCACGGCACGGCAAGGGGAAACAAGGCTAAGGCACGGCAACGCAAGGCTAAGCAATGCACGGCCAGGCAAGGAAAGGGTAACGCAAGGCAAGGCACGGTAAGGCAAGGCGAGGCTAATGCACGACAACGCACGGCTAGGCAATGCACGGCAAGGCAAGGAAAGGGTAACGCAAGGCAAGGCACGGTTAGGCGAGGCAAGGCTAAGGCACGACAACGCAAGGCTAGGCAATGCACGAAAGGAAAGCAAAGAGTAACGGAAGGCAAGGAATGCAAGGCAAAGCAAGGCAAAGCAAGCAAGGCTATGGCAAGGTGAAACAAGGCTAAGGCACCACAACGCACGGCTAGGCAATGCACGGCCAGCCAAGGAAAAGGTAACGCAAGGCAAGGCACTCTCAGGCAAGGCAAGGCTAATGCACGACAGCGCAAGGCTAGGCAATGCACGGAAGGCAAGCAAAGAGTAACGGAAGGCAAGGAAGGCAAGGGAAAGCAAGGCAAGGCAAGGGTAACGGAAGGAACGGCACGGCAAGGGGAAACAAGGCTAAGGCACGGGAACGCACGGCTAGGCAATGCACGGCAAAGCAAGGAAAGGGTAACGCAAGGCAAGGCACGGTGTGGCAAGGCAAGGCTGATGCACGACAACGCACGGCTAGGCAATGCACGGCAAGGCAAGGAAAGGGTAACGCAAGGCAAGGCACGGTCAGGCGAGGCAAGGCTAAGGCACGACAACGCAAGTCTAGGCAATGCACGGAAGGCAAGCAAAGAGTAACGGAAGGCAAGGAAGGCAAGGGAAACCAAGGCAAGGCAAGGGTATCGGAAGGAACGGCTCGGCAAGGGGAAACAAGGCTAAGGCACGGCAACGCAGGGCTAGGCAATGCAGGGCAAGGCAAGGAAAGGGTAACGCAAGGCAAGGCACGGTTTGGGGAGGCAAGGCTAATGCACGACAACGCAAGGCTAAGCAATGCACGGGCAGGCAAGGAAAGGGTAACGCAAGGCAAGGCACGGTAAGGCAAGGCGAGGCTAATGCACGACAACGCACGGCTAGGCAATGCACGGCAAGGCAAGGAAAGGGTAACGCAAGGTAAGGCACGGTTAGGCGAGGCAAGGCTAAGGCACGACAACGCTAGGCTAGGCAATGCACGGAATGCAAGCAAAGAGAAACGGAAGGCAAGGAATGCAAGGCAAAGCAAGGCAACGCAAGCAAGTCTATGGCAAGGTGAAAAAAGGCTAAGGCACGACAACGCAAGGCTAGGCAATGCACGGAAGGCAAGCAAAGAGTAACGGAAGGCAAGGAAGGCAAGGGAAAGCAAGGCAAAGCAAGCAAGGCTATGGCAAGGTGAAACAAGCCTAAGGCACCACAATTCAACGCTAGGCAATGCACGGCCAGCCAAGGAAAAGGTAACGCAAGGCAAGGCACTGTCAGGCGAGGCAAGGCTAAGGCACGACAACGCAAGGCTAGGCAATGCACGGAAGGAAAGCAAAGAGTAACGGAAGGCAAGGAATGCAAGGGAAAGCAGGGGAAGGCAAGGGTAACGAAAGGAACGTCACGGTAAGGGGAAACAAGGCTAAGGCACGACAACACAGAGCTAGGCAATGCAGGGCAAGGCAAGGTACGGGTAACGCAAGGCAAGGCACGGTCAGGCGAGGCAAGGCTAAGGCACGACAACGCAAGGCTAGGCAATGCACGGAAGGCAAGCAAAGAGTAACGGAACGCAAGGAAGGCAAGGGAAAGCAAGGGAAGGCAAGGTTAACGGAAGGAACGGCACGGCAAGTGGAAACAAGGCTAAGGCACGGCAACGCACGGCTAGGCAATGCAGGGCAAGGCAAGGAAATGGTAACGCAAGGCAAGGCACGGTTTGGGGAGGCAAGGCTAATGCACGACAACGCAAGGCTAGGCAGTGCACGGCTAGGCCAGGAAAGAGTAACGGAAGGAAAGGAAGGCAAGGCAAAGCAAGGCAATGCAAGTGTAACAAAAGGCAAGGCACGGCAAGGGGAAACAAGGCTAAGGAACGGCAACGCACGGCTAGGCAATGCACGGCCAGGCAAGGAAAGGGTAACGCAAGACAAGGCGCGGTAAGGCAAGACAAGGCTAATGCACGACAACGCACGGGTAGGCAATGCACGGCAAGGCAAGGAAAGGGTAACGCAAGGCAAGGCACGGTCAGGGGAGGCAAGGCTAATGCACGACAACGCCAGGCTAGGCAATGCACGGAAGGCAAGCAAAGAGTAACGGAAGGCAAGGAAGGCAAGGGAAACCAAGGCAAGGCAAGGGTATAGGAAGGAACGGCTCGGCAAGGGGAAACAAGGCTAAGGCACGGCAACGCAGGTCTAGGCAATGCAGGGCAAGGCAAGGAAAGGGTAACGCAAGGCAAGGCACGGTTTGGGGAGGCAAGGCTAATGCACGACAACGCAAGGCTAGGCAATGCACGGAAGGCAAGCAAAGAGTAACGGAAGGCAAGGAATGCAATGCAAAGCAAGGCAACGCATGCAAGGCTATAGCAAGGTGAAAAAAGGCTAAGGCACGACCACGCAAGGCTAGGCAATGCACGGAAGGGAAGCAAAGAGTAACGGAAGGCAAGGAAGGCAAGGCAAATCAAGGCAACGCAAGCAAGGCTATGGCAAGGTGAAAAAAGACTAAGACACGACAACGCAAGGCTAGGCAATGCACGGAAGGCAAGCAAAGGGTAACGGAAGGCAAGGAAGGCAAGGGAAAGCAAGGCAAGGCAAGGGTAACGGAAGGAACGGCACGGCAAGGGGAAACAAGACTAAGGCACGACAACGAACGGCTAGGCAATGCACTGCAAGGCAAGGAAAGGGTAACGCAAGGCAAGGCACGGTGAGGCAAGGCAAGGCTCATGCACGACAACGCAAGGCTAGGCAATTCACGGCAAGGCAAGGAAAGGGTAACGCAAGGCAAGGCACGGTCAGGCGAGGCAAGGCTAAGGCACGAAAACGCAAGGCTAGGCAATGCACGGAAGGCAAGCAAAGAGTAACGGAACGCAAGGAAGGCAAGGGAAAGCAAGGGAAGGCAAGGTTAACGGAAGGAACGGCACGGCAAGGGGAAACAAGGCTAAGGCACGGCAACGCACGGCTAGGCAATGCAGGGCAAGGCAAGGAAATGGTAACGCAAGGCAAGGCACGGTTTGGGGAGGCAAGGCTAATGCAAGACAACGCAAGGCTAGGCAGTGCACGGCTGGGCAAGGAAAGAGTAACGGAAGGAAAGGAAGGCAAGGCAAAGCAAGGCAAGGCAAGTGTAACAAAAGGCAAGGCACGGCAAGGGGAAACAAGGCTAAGGAACGGCAACGCACGGCTAGGCAATGCACGGAAGGCAAGCAAAGAGTAACGGAAGGCAAGGAAGGCAAGGGAAAGCAAGGCAAGGCAAGGGTAACGGAAGGAACGGCACGGCAAGGGGAAACAAGGCTAAGGCACGGCAACGCACGGCTAGGCAATGCACGGCAAGGCAAGGAAAGGTTAACGCAAGGCAAGGCACGGTAAGGCAAGGCGAGGCTAATGCACGACAACGCACGGCTAGGCAATGCACGGCAAGGCAAGGAAAGGGTAACGCAAGGCAAGGCAGGGTTAGGCGAAGCAAGGCTAAGGCACGACAACGCAAGGCTAGGCAATGCACGAAAGGCAAGCAAAGAGTAACGGAAGGCAAGGAATGCAAGGCAAACAAGGCAAAGCAAGCAAGGCTATGGCAAGGTGAAACAAGGCTAAGGCACCACAACGCACGGCTAGGCAATGCACGGCCAGCCAAGGAAAAGGTAACGCAAGGCAAGGCACTCTCAGGCAAGGCAAGGCTAATGCACGACAGCGCAAGGCTGGGCAATGCACGGAAGGCAAGCAAAGAGTAACGGAAGGCAAGGAAGGCAAGGGAAAGCAAGGCAAGGCAAGGGTAACGGAAGGAACGGCACGGCAAGGGGAAACAAGGCTAAGGCACGGCAACGCACGGCTAGGCAATGCACGGCAAGGCAAGGAAAGGGTAACGCAAGGCAAGGCACGGTGAGGCAAGGCAAGGCTGATGCACGACAACGCACGGCTAGGCAATGCACGGCAAGGCAAGGAAAGGGTAACGCAAGGCAAGGCACGGTCAGGCGAGGCAAGGCTAAGGCACGACAACGCAAGGCTACGCAATGCACGGAAGGCAAGCAAAGAGTAACGGAAGGCAAGGAAGGCAAGGGAAACCAAGGCAAGGCAAGGGTATCGGAAGGAACGGCTCGGCAAGGGGAAACAAGGCTAAGGCACGGCAACGCAGGGCTAGGCAATGCAGGGCAAGGCAAGGAAAGGGTAACGCAAGGCAAGGCACGGTTTGGGGAGGCAAGGCTAATGCACGACAACGCAAGGCTAAGCAATGCACGGGCAGGCAAGGAAAGGGTAACGCAAGGCAAGGCACGGTAAGGCAAGGCGAGGCTAATGCACGACAACGCACGGCTAGGCAATGCACGGCAAGGCAAGGAAAGGGTAACGCAAGGTAAGGCACGGTTAGGCGAGGCAAGGCTAAGGCACGACAACGCTAGGCTAGGCAATGCACGGAAGGCAAGCAAAGAGAAACGGAAGGCAAGGAATGCAAGGCAAAGCAAGGCAACGCAAGCAAGTCTATGGCAAGGTGAAAAAAGGCTAAGGCACGACAACGCAAGGCTAGGCAATGCACGGAAGGCAAGCAAAGAGTAACGGAAGGCAAGGAAGGCAAGGAAAAGCAAGGCAAAGCAAGCAAGGCTATGGCAAGGTGAAAGAAGCCTAAGGCACCACAACGCAACGCTAGGCAATGCACGGCCAGCCAAGGAAAAGGTAACGCAAGGCAAGGCACTGTCAGGCGAGGCAAGGCTAAGGCACGACAACGCAAGGCTAGGCAATGCACGGAAGGAAAGCAAAGAGTAACGGAAGGCAAGGAATGCAAGGGAAAGCAGGGGAAGGCAAGGGTAACGAAAGGAACGTCACGGTAAGGGGAAACAAGGCTAAGGCACGACAACACAGGGCTAGGCAATGCAGGGCAAGGCAAGGTTCGGGTAACGCAAGGCAAGGCACGGTCAGGCGAGGCAAGGCTAAGGCACGACAACGCAAGGCTAGGCAATGCACGGAAGGCAAGCAAAGAGTAACGGAATGGAAGGAAGGCAAGGCAAAGCAAGCAAGGCTATGGCAAGGTGAAACAAGGCTAAGGCACCACAACGCACGGCTAGGCAGTGCACGGCCAGCCAAGGAAAAGGTAACGCAAGGCAAGGCACTGTGAGGCAAGGCAAGGCTAATGCACGACAGCGCAAGACTAGGCAATGCACGGAAGGCAACAAAGAGTAACGGAAACCAAGGAAGGCAAGGGAAAGCAAGGCAAGGCAAGCGTAACGGAAGGAACGGCACGGCAAGGAGAAACAAGGCTAAGGCACGACAACGCACGGCTAGGCAATGCACGGCAAGGCAAGGAAAGGGTAACGCAAGGCAAGGCACGGTAAGGCAAGACAAGGCTAATGCACGACAACGCACGGCTAGGCAATGCACGGCAAGGCAAGGAAACGGTAACGCAAGGCAAGGCACGGTTTGGGGAGGCAAGGCTAATGCACGACAACGCAAGGCTAGGCAATGCACGGAAGGGAAGCAAAGAGTAACGGAAGGCAAGGAAGTCAAGGCAAAGCAAGGCAACGCAAGCAAGGCTATGGCAAGGTGAAAAAAGGCTAAGACACGACAACGCAAGGCTAGGCAATGCACGGAAGGCAAGCAAAGAGTAACGGAAGGCAAGGAAGGCAAGGGAAAGCAAGGCAAGGCAAGGGTAACGGAAGGAACGACACGGCAAGGGGAAACAAGGCTAAGGCACGACAACGAACGGATAGGCAATGCACTGCAAGGCAAGGAAAGGGTAACGCAAGGGAAGGCACGGTGAGGCAAGGCAAGGCTGATGCACGACAACGCAAGGGTAGGCAATGCACGGAAGGCAAGCAAAGAGTAACGGAAGGCAAGGAATGCAAGGCAAAGCAAGGCAAGGCAAGGGTAATGGAAGGAACGGCACGGCAAGGGGAAACAAGGCTAAGGCACGACAACGAACGGCTAGGCAATGCACTGCAAGGCAAGGAAAGGGTAACGGAAGGCAAGGCACGGTCAGGCGAGGCAAGGCTAATGCACGACAACGCACGGGTAGGCAATGCACGGCTAGGCAAGGAAAGAGTAACGGAAGGAAAGGAAGGCAAGGCAAAGCAAGGCAAGGCAAGTGTAACAAAAGGCAAGGCACGGCAAGGGGAAACAAGGCTAAGGAACGGCAACGCACGACTAGGCAATGCACGGCCAGGCAAGGAAAGGGTAACGCAAGGCAAGGCAGGGTAAGGCAAGACAAGGCTAATACACGACAACGCACGGGTAGGCAATGCACGGCAAGGCAAGGAAAGGGCAACGCAAGGCAAGGCACGGTCAGGCGAGGCAAGGCTAATGCACGACAACGCAAGGCTAGGCAATGCACGGAAGGCAAGCAAAGAGTAACGGAAGGCAAGGAACGCAAGGGAAACCAAGGCAAGGCAAGGGTAACGGAAGGAACGGCACGGTAAGGGGAAACAAGGCTAAGGCACGACAACGCAGGGCTAGGCAATGCACGGCAAGGCAAGGAAAGGGTAACGCAAGGCAAGGCACGGTCAGGCGAGGTAAGGGTAATGCACGACAACGCAAGGCTACGCAGTGCACGGCTAGGCAAGGAAAGGGTAACGCAAGGCAAGGCACGGTTAGGCGAGGCAAGGCTAAGGCACGACAACGCTAGGCTAGGCAATGCACGGAAGGCAAGCAAAGAGAAACGGAAGGCAAGGAATGCAAGGCAAAGCAAGGCAACGCAAGCAAGGCTATGGCAAGGTGAAAAAAGGCTAAGGCACGACAACGCAAGGCTAGGCAATGCACGGCCAGCCAAGGAAAAGGTAACGCAAGGCAAGGCACTGTCAGGCGAGGCAAGGCTAAGGCACGACAACGCAAGGCTAGGCAATGCACGGAAGGCAAGCAAAGAGTAACGGAACGCAAGGAAGGCAATGGAAAGCAAGGGAAGGCAAGGTTAACGGAAGGAACGGCACGGCAAGGGGAAAAAAGGCTAAGGCACGACAACGCACGGCTAGGCAATGCAGGGCAAGGCAAGGAAATGGTAACGCAAGGCAAGGCACGGTGTGGGGACGCAAGGCAAATGCACGACAACGCAAGGCTAGGCAGTGCACGGCTAGGCAAGGAAAGAGTAACGGAAGGAAAGGAAGGCAAGGCAAAGCAAGGCAAGGCAAGTGTAACAAAAGGCAAGGCACGGCAAGGGGAAACAAGGCTAAGGCACGGCAACGCAGGGCTAGGCAATGCACGGCAAGGCAAGGAAAGGGTAACGCAAGGAAAGGCACGGTCAGGCGAGGCAATTCTAATGCACGACAACGCAAGGCTAGGCATTGCACGGAAGGCAAGCAAAGAGTAACGGAAGGCAAGGAAGGCAAGTGAAACCAAGGCAAGGCAAGGGTATCGGAAGGAACGGCTCGGCAAGGGGAAACAAGGCTAAGGCACGGCAACGCAGGGCTAGGCAATGCACGGAAGGCAAGCAAAGAGTAACTGAAGGCAAGGAATGCAATGCAAAGCAAGGCAACGCAAGCAAGGCTATAGCAAGGTGAAAAAAGGCTAAGGCACGACCACGCAAGCCTAGGCAATGCAGGGAAGGGAAGCAAAGAGTAACGGAAGGCAAGGAAGGCAAGGCCAAGCAAGGCAACGCAAGCAAGGTTATGGCAAGGTGAAAAAAGACTAAGACACGACAACGCAAGGCTAGGCAATGCACGGAAGGCAAGCAAAGAGTAACGGAAGGCAAGGAAGGCAAGGGAAAGCAAGGCAAGGCAAGGGTAACGGAAGGAACGGCACGGCAAGGGGAAACAAGGCTAAGGCACGACAACGAACGGCTAGGCAATGCACTGCAAGGCAAGGAAAGGGTAACGCAAGGCAAGGCACGGTGAGGCAAGGCAAGGCTGATGCACGACAACGAAAGGCTAGGCAATTCACGGAAAGGCAAGGAAAGGGTAACGCAAGGCAAGGCACGGTCAGGCGAGGCAAGGCTAAGGCACGACAACGCTAGGCTAGGCAATGCACGGAAGGCAAGCAAAGAGAAACGGAAGGCAAGGAATGCAAGGCAAAGCAAGGCAACGCAAGCAAGTCTATGGCAAGGTGAAAAAAGGCTAAGGCACGACAACGCAAGGCTAGGCAATGCACGGAAGGCAAGCAAAGAGTAACGGAATGGAAGGAAGGCAAGGCAAAGCAAGGCAAAGCAAGCAAGGCTATGGCAAGGTGAAACAAGCCCAAGGCACCACAACGCAACGCTAGGCAATGCACGGCCAGCCAAGGAAAAGGTAACGCAAGGCAAGGCACTGTCAGGCGAGGCAAGGCTAAGGCACGACAACGCAAGGCTAGGCAATGCACGGAAGGAAAGCAAAGAGTAACGGAAGGGAAGGAATGCAAGGGAAAGCAGGGGAAGGCAAGGGTAACGAAAGGAACGTCACGGTAAGGGGAAACAAGGCTAAGGCACGACAACACAGGGCTAGGCAATGCAGGGCAAGGCAAGGTACGGGTAACGCAAGGCAAGGCCCGGTCAGGCGAGGCAAGGCTAAGGCACGAAAACGCAAGGCTAGGCAATGCAGGGCAAGGCAAGGAAATGGTAACGCAAGGCAAGGCACGGTTTGGGGAGGCAAGGCTAATGCACGACAACGCAAGGCTAGGCAGTGCACGGCTAGGCAAGGAAAGAGTAACGGAAGGAAAGGAAGGCAAGGCAAAGCAAGGCAATGCAAGTGTAACAAAAGGCAAGGCACGGCAAGGGGAAACAAGGCTAAGGAACGGCAACGCACGGCTAGGCAATGCAAGGCCAGGCAAGGAAAGCGTAACGCAAGGCAAGGCGCGGTAAGGCAAGACAAGGCTAATGCACGACAACGTACGGGTAGGCAATGCACGGCAAGGCAAGGAAAGGGTAACGCAAGGCAAGGCACGGTCTGGCGAGGCAAGGCTAATGCACGACAACGCAAGGCTAGGCAATGCACGGAAGGCAAGCAAAGAGTAACGGAAGGCAAGGAAGGCAAGGGAAACCAAGGCAAGGCAAGGGTATCGGAAGGAACGGCTCGGCAAGGGGAAACAAGGCTAAGGCACGGCAACGCAGGGCTAGGCAATGCAGGGCAAGGCAAGGAAAGGGTAACGCAAGGCAAGGCACGGTTTGGGGAGGCAAGGCTAATGCACGACAACGCAAGGCTAGGCAATGCACGGAAGGCAAGCAAAGAGTAACGGAAGGCAAGGAATGCAATGCAAAGCAAGGCAACGCAAGCAAGGCTATAGCAAGGTGAAAAAAGGCTAAGGCACGACCACGCAAGGCTAGGCAATGCACGGAAGGGAAGCAAAGAGTAACGGAAGGCAAGGAAGGCAAGGCAAAGCAAGGCAACGCAAGCAAGGCTATGGCAAGGTGAAAAAAGACTAAGACACGACAACGCAAGGCTAGGCAATGCACGGAAGGCAAGCAAAGAGTAACGGAAGGCAAGGAAGGCAAGGGAAAGCAAGGCAAGGCAAGGGTAACGGAAGGAACGGCACGGCAAGGGGAAACAAGGCTAAGGCACGGCAACGAACGGCTAGGCAATGCACGGCAAGGCAAGGAAAGGGTAACGCAAGGCAAGGCACGGTGAGGCAAGGCAAGGCTGATGCACGACAAAGCACGGCTAGGCAATGCACGGCAAGGCAAGGAAAGGGTAACGCAAGGCAAGGCACGGTGAGGCGAGGCAAGGCTAAGGCACGACAACGCAAGGCTAGGCAATGCACGGAAGGCAAGCAAAGAGTAACGGAAGGCAAGGAAGGCAAGGGAAAGCAGGGGAAGGGAAGGGTAACGGAAGGAACGGCACGGTAAGGGGAAACAAGGCTAAGGCACGACAACGCAGGGCTAGGCAATGCACAGCAAGGCAAGGAAAGGGTAACGCAAGGGAAGGCACGGTCAGGCGAGTTATGGGTAATGCACGACAACGCAAGGCTACTCAGTGCACGGCTAGGCAAGGAAAGAGTAACGGAAGGAAAGGAAGGCCAAGCACAGCAAGGCCAGGCAAGTGTAACAAAAGGCACGGCACGGCAAGGGGAAACAAGGCTAAGGCACGGCAACGCAAGGCTAAGCAATGCACGGCCAGGCAAGGAAAGGGTAACGCAAGGGAAGGCACGGTAAGGCAAGGCGAGGCTAATGCACGACAACGCACGGCTAGGCAATGCACGGCAAGGCAAGGAAAGGGTAACGCAAGGCAAGGCACGGTTAGGCGAGGCAAGGCTAAGGCACGACAACGCAAGGCTACGCAATGCACGGAAGGCAAGCAAAGAGTAACGGAAGGCAAGGTATGCAAGGCAAAGCAAGGCAAAGCAAGCAAGGCTATGGCAAGGTGAAACAAGGCTAAGGCACCACAACGCACGGCTAGGCAATGCACGGCCAGCCAAGGAAAAGGTAACGCAAGGCAAGGCACTCTGAGGCAAGGCAAGGCTAATGCACGATAGCGCAAGGCTAGGCAATGCACGGAAGGCAAGCAAAGAGTAACGGAAGGCAAGGAAGGCAAGGGAAAGCAAGGCAAGGCAAGGGTAACGGAAGGAACGGCACGGCAAGGTGAAACAAGGCTAAGGCACGGCAACGAACGGCTAGGCAATGCACGGCAAGGCAAGGAAAGGGTAACGGAAGGCAAGGCACGGTGAGGCAAGGCAAGGCGGATGCACGACAACGCACGGCTAGGCAATGCACGGCAAGGCAAGGAAAGGGTAACGCAAGGCAAGGCACGGTCAGGCGAGGCAAGGCTAAGGCACGACAACGCAAGGCTAGGCAATGCACGAAAGGAAGCAAAGAGTAACGGAAGGCAAGGAAGGCAAAGGAAAGCAGGGGAAGGCAAATGTAACAAAAGGCACGGCACTGCAAGGGGAAACAAGGCTAAGGCACGGCAACGCAAGGCTAAGCAATGCACGGCAGGCAAGGAAAGGGTAACGCAAGGCAAGGCACGGTAAGGCAAGGCGAGGCTAATGCAAGACAACGCACGGCTAGGCAATGCACGGCAAGGCAAGGAAAGGGTAACGCAAGGCAAGGCACGGTTAGGCGAGGCAAGGCTAAGGCACGACAACGCTAGGCTAGGCAATGCACGGAAGGCAAGCAAAGAGAAACGGAAGGCAAGAATGCAAGGCAAAGCAAGGCAACGCAAGCAAGGCTATGGCAAGGTGAAAAAAGGCTAAGGCACGACAACGCAAGGCTAGGCAATGCTCGGCCAGCCAAGGAAAAGGTAACGCAAGGCAAGGCACTGTCAGGCGAGGCAAGGCTAAGGCACGACAACGCAAGGCTAGGCAATGCACGGAAGGCAAGCAAAGAGTAACGGAAGGCAAGGAATGCAATGCAAAGCAAGGCAAGGCAAGCAAGGCTATAGCAAGGTGAAAAAAGGCTAAGGCACGACCACGCAAGGCTAGGCAATGCACGGAAGGGAAGCAAAGAGTAACGGAAGGCAAGGAAGGCAAGGCAAAGCAAGGCAACGCAAGCAAGGCTATGGCAAGGTGAAAAAAGACTAAGACACGGCAACGCAAGGCTAGGCAATGCACGGAAGGCAAGCAAAGAGTAACGGAACGCAAGGAAGGCAAGGCAATGCAAGGCAAGGCAAGGTTAACGGAAGGAACCCCACGGCAAGGGGAAACAAGGCTAAGGCACGGTAACGCACGGCTAGGCAATGCAGGGCAAGGCAAGGAAATGGTAACGCAAGGCAAGGCACGGTTTGGGGAGGCAAGGCTAATGCACGACAACGAAAGGATAGGCAGTGCACGGCTAGGCAAGGAAAGAGTAACGGAAGGAAAGGAAGGAAAGGCAAAGCAAGGCAAGGAAAGTGTAACAAAAGGCAAGGCACGGCAAGGGGAAACAAGGCTAAGGAACGGCAACGCACGGCTAGGCAATGCACGGCCAGGCAAGGAAAGGGTAACGCAAGGCAAGGCACGGTAAGGCAAGACAAGGCTCATGCACGACAACGCACGGGTAGGCAATGCACGGCAAGGCAAGGAAAGGGTAACGCAAGGCAAGGCACGGTCAGGCGAGGCCAGGCTAATGCACGACAACGCAAGGCTAGGCAATGCACGGAAGGCAAGCAAAGAGTAACGGAAGGCAAGGAAGGCAAGGGAAACCAAGGCAAGGCAAGGGTAACGGAAGGAACGGCTCGGCAAGGGGAAACAAGGCTAAGGCACGGCAACGCAGGGCTACGCAATGCACGGCAAGGCAAGGAAAGGGTAACGCAAGGCAAGGCACAGTCAGGCGAGGCAAAGCTAATGCACGACATCGCAAGGCTAGGCAGTGCACGGCTAGGCAAGGAAAGAGTAATGGAAGGAAAGGAAGGCAAGGCAAAGCATGGCAAGGCAAGTGTAACAACAGGCACGGCACGGCAAGGAGAAAAAAGGCTAAGGCACGACAACGCAAGGCTAGGCAATTGCAGGGCAAGGCAAGGAAAGGGTAACGCAAGGCAAGGAACGGTGAGGCAAGGCAAGGCTGATGCACGACAACACACGGCTAGGCAATGCACGGCAAGGCAAGGAAAGGGTAACGCAAGGCAAGGCACGGTTAGGCGAGGCAAGGCTAAGGCACGACAACGCAAGGCTAGGCAATGCACGGAATGCAAGCAAAGAGTAACGGAAGGCAAGGAAGGCAAGGGAAAGCAAGGCAAGGCAAGGGTAACGGAAGGAACGGCACGGCAAGGGGAAACAAGGCTAAGGCACGACAACCCAGGGCTAGGCAATGCACGCCAAGGCAAGGAAAGGGTAACGCAAGGCAAGGCACGGTGAGGCAAGGCAAGGCTGATGCACGACAAAGCACGGCTAGGCAATGCACGGCAAGGCAAGGAAAGGGTAACGCAAGGCAAGGCACGGTCAGGCGAGGCAAGGCTAAGGCACGACAACGCAAGGCTAGGCAGTGCACGGCAAGGCAAGGAAAGGGGAACGCAAGGCAAGGCACTGTCAGGCGAGGCAAGGCTAAGGCACGACAACGCAAGGCTAGGCAATGCACGGAAGGAAAGCAAAGAATAACGGAAGGCAAGGAAAGCAAGGGAAAGCAAGGCAAGGCAAGGGTAACGGAAGAACGGCACGGCAAGGGGAAACAAGGCTAAGGCACGACAACACAGGGCTAGGCAATGCAGGGCAAGGCAAGGAAAGGGTAACGCTAGGCAAGGCACGGTCAGGCAAGGCAAGGCTAATGCACGACAAGGCAAGGCTAGGCAGTGCACGGCAAGGCAAGGAAAGGGGAACGCAAGGCAAGGCACTGTCAGGCGAGGCAAGGCTAAGGCACGACAACGCAAGGCTAGGCAATGCACGGAAGGAAAGCAAAGAATAACGGAAGGCAAGGAAAGCAAGGGAAAGCAAGGCAAGGCAAGGGTAACGGAAGGAACGGCACGGCAAGGGGAAACAAGGCTAAGGCACGACAACACAGGGCTAGGCAATGCAGGGCAAGGCAAGGAAAGGGTAACGCAAGGCAAGGCACGGTTTGGGGAGGCAAGGCTAATGCACGACAACGCAAGGCTAGGCAATGCACGGAAGGCAAGCAAAGAGTAACGGAAGGCAAGGAATGCAAGGCAAAGCAAGGCAACGCAAGCAAGGGCTATGGCAAGGTGAAAAAAGGCTAAGGCACGACCACGCAAGGCTAGGCAATGCACGGAAGGCTAGCAAAGAGTAACGGAAGGCAAGGAAGGCAAGGCAAAGCAAGGCAACGCAAGCAAGGCTATGGCAAGGTGAAAAAAGGCTAAGACACGACAACGCAAGGCTAGGCAATGCACGGAAGGCAAGCAAAGAGTAACGGAAGGCAAGGAAGGCAAGGGAAAGCAAGGCAAGGCAAGGGTAACGGAAGGAACGGCACGGCAAAGGCAAGGCAAGGAAACAAGGCTAAGGCACAAGGCAAGGCTAAGGCACAACGCAAGGCTAGGCAATGCACGGCAAGGCAAGGAAAGGGTAACGCAAGGCAAGGCACGGTGAGGCAAGGGGAAACAAGGCTAATGCACGACAACGCACGGCTAGGCAATGCACGGCAAGGCAAGGAAAGGGTAACGCAAGGCAAGGCACGGTCAGGCGAGGCAAGGGTAATGCACGACAACGCAAGGCTACCCAGTGCACGGCTAGGCAAGGAAAGAGTAACGGAAGGAAAGGAAGGCAAGGCAAAGCAAGGCAAGGCAAGTGTAAGAAAAGGCACGGCACGGCAAGGGGAAACAAGGCTATGGCACGGCAACGGAAGGCTAAGCAATGCACGGCCAGGCAAGGAAAGTGTAACGCAAGGCAAGGCACGGTAAGGCAAGGCGAGGCTGATGCACGACAACGCACGGCTAGGCAATGCACGGCAAGGCAAGGAAAGGGTAACGCAAGGCAAGGCACGGTCAGGCGAGGCAAGGCTAAGGCACGACAACGCAAGGCTAGGCAATGCACGGAAGGCAAGCAAAGAGTAACGGAATGGAAGGAAGGCAAGGCAAAGCAAGGCAAAGCAAGCAAGGCTATGGCAAGGTGAAACAAGGCTAAGGCACTACAACGCAACGCTAGGCAATGCACGGCCAGCCAAGGAAAAGGTAACGCAAGGCAAGGCACTGTCAGGCGAGGCAAGGCTAAGGCACGACAACGCAAGGCTAGGCAATGCACGGAAGGAAAGCAAAGAGTAACGGAATGCATGGAATGCAAGGGAAAGCAGGGGAAGGCAAGGGTAACGAAAGGAACGTCACGGTAAGGGGAAACAAGGCTAAGGCACGACAACACAGGGCTAGGCAATGCAGGGCAAGGCAAGGTACGGGTAACGCAAGGCAAGGCACGGTCAGGCGAGGCAAGGCTAAGGCACGACAACGCAAGGCTAGGCAATGCACGGAAGGCAAGCAAAGAGTAACGGAAGGCAAGGAAGGCAAGGGAAAGCAAGGGAAGGCAAGGTTAACGGAAGGAACGGCACGGCAAGGGGAAACAAGGCTAAGGCACGGCAACGCACGGCTAGGCAATGCAGGGCAAGGCAAGGAAATGGTAACGCAAGGCAAAGCACGGTTTGGGGAGGCAAGGCTAATGCACGACAACGCAAGGCTAGGCAGTGCACGGCTGGGCAAGGAAAGAGTAACGGAAGGAAAGGAAGGCAAGGCAAAGCAAGGCAAGGCAAGTGTAACAAAAGGCAAGGCACGGCAAGGGGAAACAAGGCTAAGGAACGGCAACGCACGGCTAGGCAATGCACGGAAGGCAAGCAAAGAGTAACGGAAGCCAAGGAAGGCAAGGGAAAGCAAGGCAAGGCAAGGGTAACGGAAGGAACGGCACGGCAAGGGGAAACAAGGCTAAGGCACGGCAACGCACGGCTAGGCAATGCACGGCAAGGCAAGGAAAGGGTAACGCAAGGCAAGGCACGGTGAGGCAAGGCAAGGCTGATGCACGACAAAGCACGGGCTAGGTAATGCACGGCAAGGCAAGGAAAGGGTAACGCAAGGCAAGGCACGGTCAGGCGAGGCAAGGCTAAGGCACGACAACGCAAGGCTAGGCAATGCACGGAAGGCAAGCAAAGAGTAACGGAAGGCAAGGAAGGCAAGGGAAAGCAGGGGAAGGGAAGGGTAACGGAAGGAACGGCACGGTAAGGGGAAACAAGGATAAGGCACAACAACGCAGGGCTAGGCAATGCACGGCAAGGCAAGGAAAGGGTAACGCAAGGGAAGGCACGGTCAGGCGAGGCAAGGGTAATGCACGACAACGCAAGGCTACGCAGTGCACGGCTAGGCAAGGAAAGAGTAACGGAAGGAAAGGAAGGCCAGGCAAAGCAAGGCAAGTCAAGTGTAACAAAAGGCACGGCACGGCAAGGGGAAACAAGGCTAAGGCACGGCAACGCAAGGCTAAGCAATGCACGGCCAGGCAAGGAAAGGGTAACGCAAGGCAAGGCACGGTAAGGCAAGGCGAGGCTAATGCACGACAACGCACGGCTAGGCAATGCACGGCAAGGCAAGGAAAGGGTAACGCAAGGCAAGGCACGGTTAGGCGAGGCAAGGCTAAGGCACGACAACGCAAGGCTAGGCAATGCACGAAAGGAAAGCAAAGAGTAACGGAAGGCAAGGAATGCAAGGCAAAGCAAGGCAAAGCAAGCAAGGCTATGGCAAGGTGAAACAAGGCTAAGGCACCACAACGCACGGCTAGGCAATGCACGGCCAGCCAAGGAAAAGGTAACGCAAGGCAAGGCACTCTCAGGCAAGGCAAGGCTAATGCACGACAGCGCAAGGCTAGGCAATGCACGGAAGGCAAGCAAAGAGTAACGGAAGGCAAGGAAGGCAAGGGAAAGCAAGGCAAGGCAAGGGTAACGGAAGGAACGGCACGGCAAGGGGGAAACAAGGCTAAGGCACGGGAACGCACGGCTAGGCAATGCACGGCAAAGCAAGGAAAGGGTAACGCAAGGCAAGGCACGGTGTGGCAAGGCAAGGCTGATGCACGACAACGCACGGCTAGGCAATGCACGGCAAGGCAAGGAAAGGGTAACGCAAGGCAAGGCACGGTCAGGCGAGGCAAGGCTAAGGCACGACAACGCAAGGCTAGGCAATGCACGGAAGGCAAGCAAAGAGTAACGGAAGGCAAGGAAGGCAAGGGAAACCAAGGCAAGGCAAGGGTATCGGAAGGAACGGCTCGGCAAG